>NC_141855.1:4802881-4955445 GCF_024713525.1 Acromyrmex echinatior | reverse complement strand
TTTCGATAGTGTATTTTTTTAGTGCAATTAATAATGAAATAATATTGATACTTAAAGTAACTAAATTTGCTAGATTTCTATATCTTTAACAATAAATTAAATATAATAATTTTTGACAGTTTTTATGATGATTGATTTTCTATGTATTATAATTTGAGAAAAAAAGATTTAATTATTCTTATAAAATTATGAAGATATTGCGTAATCTTTACGCATTAAATTATTAGATCCGAACGTTGTCTTAATACTTGTCAAGCTCTTTAATTCTTCCTTATTGTGTCATATGGGCTCTGTTTTGAAAGGACAGTGACGCCATTCTCGGTGACACCGCGACGCGATTTACCTTGATGTACCGCGTCATATCATATCAGGTAGCTTTTCCGTGTTGCATCCTATGCAGCCAGGTGTATCATAAAACTACCTCGAAACAACTCCGACTCGCCGCGCGGATGCTTTTATGGTAGTCGAGCGCGCGATACCAGATACGAGCAATCTCCGTGAGTAACGCGACAGAGGGGGATGGGATGTTGGGAAGCTTCATCGTCACTCAGAACTTTTCGGTATGTCCGCATCTGCAAGGAAGTCGCCCCGCGTTGCATCATCCTATCCCGGAATCACCTTTGGAAAATCACGACGCTCTTGATGCGAAACGGATAAACCAACGAGTTTGCGAAATGCGAATAATATGGAAAAGCGAAAGTGCAGCACTAAAAACAATTCTGTAGGCGCGCTAAAAAGTGTTGACATACATTGATTAAATTCTTTATCTTTTAAATTTTAACTAAAATCGCTTATGCTATAAAGACCTTATAATTATTAAATTATTAAAACGTCTAAATTGTAGTTCGTTCCACTAATAGAAATAGCCATTCAGAAATAGTTATAGCTTCAATAGATGTAGATAACAGGAGAATGTATGTCGGAATTAATTACAGGCATGTTTGATACAGAAGTGAAATGAATATTTGAAATACCAGTTAGGAGACAGATTAATTCATAGAGAGTTACAAATGAATTTGCGACGTTTAATTCACAACACGGCGAAGAATTCCGCATAGCGGCAAGCCCGGAATCTCTTTCATGATGCATAGAAGAGGCGCTTTTTTCTCGCCACTTTACGGCATCCGACGTGGGTCGGAAAGAAGGCCCCCTCGGGCTCTTGGTATAATGTCCGCCAACAGTTAGAAGAATAGGCAACGCACTTGTGGCAGGCCGAGTGCTATTGTCCTAAAAGCAGCGTCCGCGCTTCAAACCGCACGCGAGTTCTCTCCCTTCGTTGCGCGTTCTTTCGCAATTTTCTCGCGAGGGGTTGGACGGGCAGAAAGCTGCGAAATCTTGAAACCGAAGGAGCAATCATGAGAACATTTGAAGAGTCTCCGTGAAAACTTGCATTGAATTTTTAAGAAGCACCCTTCGCTCGCACATAATAAGAAAGTCTTGTCGAAATGAAATGGTTGCGCTTTTTCGTCGTAGAAATTACGATAGAGCAACGTCGGCTGTCTACTTGTCTCTAGAAAATAAACTTCTCTTATTGTAATTTATAACAGTATATATCGAGAAGATGACGGGATACTTAATTTTAATGCAATTTTGCGGAACCGATTTTTTAATTACATTAGGTTTAATTGAGATTCTAACTTTAACTAATTTTGGAAAAGAATGTCGTTAAAAATATGATATCAATTTTTTAACTTATCATTATAAGAGTTAACTAGAGAAAATGTACAATTATGTTTTGGATATTAAATTTTTGTTTAGTTTTAACTCAGAATAAAAAAGATAAATTAAATGTGTCTAGATAAAATATAGTATACGGTATACATGACAGTGCGAAACAGAATTATGACAGTTTTTACAAACAAATGAGGCACATAGAGGAAAAGCTGCGTATTTTAGTTTTGCAGGTAGCAAATAGTTTTACGAATGTGTTCCTTTGACATAATTTTGAGAAGTATGTAGACACTAATTTTCCAACTTCAATCTTTAGCTTGGAATCTTTGAAAAAATAGCTTTTAAATGACACATTGAACTAAATTTGATATCCGTTTGTATCTGACGTGTAAAGTTATACTATATACTAGTTGGTGGTATTCCATAACCACAATTTTTTTCCCTCTTTAGTTCTTTTTTGAATTACGTTCTATGTACGTATAATATGTATATCCGAAGAACTTTTACCTATATAATTGGTATCACGTTATGGTTAACAAACTTGATCAAAAATAATTATGTTTACATGAAAATCTAAGTTGCTTCAATAAAACGAAGTAATACTTTGTTATCTTCTCCTTTTTTTTAATTAATAAACAAGACAATAATATTGAAATGTAATGAACTCGAAACGTTTTATATTAATCACTGACTACATTCATTACTAATGAATAAAAGTACATCATGATTCATTGCCGAAGGGCCTGCTTGCTGCATAAACAACGATGGACATTATTTGCATCGCTTCTTTCCGTCCGCGACCCGTTCAAATCCGGTTATTAAAAGCCGCGGCGGACTGCATAATACGCAACGAAGATGCGTAATACGCTAACGATCCGTTAAGTTCATCGGCTAATTAGATCGGACACTCACCTGAACTTGCGCCTAACGCGAACGGATGCGAATGACATCTAAGCAACTTCCAGACAAAAAGTGCATTGAGTTTTTTCCGATCACCGATCAAATTTATGCGCAACCGCGATCGATTGTGTGATGATCCTTGCGTTTCGAAACGTTCATGCATGTACCCGTGCATGTATAAAGCGTGGAGGAAGACCTTTTGATGAAAGGTTCAAATCTTTGTTCATATATAAATTTTTTTTAGATTTTTATATCAAGGCTATGTCATGCTAATTTAATTTTAGTTTATATTTGAAATTTTCAATTCTTCTGTTTCTATTTATTCATAATTATTAGATATACACATACAAATTTTTATACAAAGTATTAATTTTTGATGATACTTATTATATAAAAAATGATTATAAATATTTCATTTTACATTTATATATCTATAAAAAATGATTCATTTTATCACACACTTCTAAGATTTTAAAAGAAAATTAAATAAATAAATAAATAAAGTTACTCTTTTGAAACGAATTAATTTAATTTCTTTCTTACTTATTAAAGTCACAAAAAATTCATAATCTGCTGAAACGAAAATTTCATTTTTTTCCTGCTACACACAAATTTGGAAAGAATTATAATTTTGCTACTTGCAAATTTTTTGAGAGTGTGGCAAGTAATACACAAATTGCCAGATGAATTTGAATATTAAAGAGCTGAGCTGTGTGTATTTAATGGGTTATTAATAAAATTTAAATGTAAAGAATAGGATATTTTTGACGTACATTTATTTCATGGTTATATTAAAATTAAATATTTTCTGATGGCAACGAGCTGACCAGCACGTGGCTTTGATATGATTGATGATGTTTGTTTTTGTCGCAACAACGCGTCTCTGTATACACAAGACCATTTGTGTTATCATTCGCGTGGTGTCAATTGAGTAGACAGGTAGTGGCTCGTGCCGTTCCATACGATACGTCGCGTTACTGTCGCTCGAAACTCGATCTTGACAAGTGCGAGGACTGAGTGCAAGGAAAAAACGCGATTACTTCCCATGAATTATTGTAGATACTAACTCGAGTTATTGATTATCTCCCGTGATTCACGATGTGTAAACATATCAAGACGATAGACTTTTATGAATGTATTGGTATACCCGATTAATTCGAGATACACAGAAATTAATATAAATCGTTTATAAGTATTATATATTATATATTAAAAATTAATATATCGTGGAACACTAGGATTATTAATCGCAACTCGTGCACAATTTAATAAGAAATCAAGTTTTAATTAACGTATCAATATATCTCATAATTTGCAACTCGCAATTTGTCATTACATTTTCGACGATGATTCGCAATCTTCTCCGTTAATAGCTCACAATAATGTTTTTTAACTTCCTTTGTCCTGATTGAAGTGCTAGTACATATCACATAAAAATTCCTTTAAGCTGCGTTTCGTAAAGCGCATCATTTTACCCTTGTTGTGCACCAAATGTTAAATTAAGATAAAATGATAAATTATATGTATCATTTCTGAATTCTTAAATTATTGATTTAAATCGGAAAAAATCCAAACTCTTTACAAGATAAATGTTGATCATCGTTGAAGAAATAATTATCGCTCATAAATATCATGACACAGTAATTTACTTTTCTTTTCTACTTTGACATTTATCATGTACACATCGCGAGAAATATTGATATATACAATAAATAGCTGTCAGTCTCGATAGACTTACAATTGTTGATCGTGAGAACATCATGTAATTAGAATATATAGTTGTTATGATGATTAGTACTCAAACACAATTAACTGTATATTTGTGAGTGAGCGTTCAGAGAAAAAAAAACCTGCGGAACAGGCATTGAGTAACCATAGGATATGAATAATTTATCTATAATTTTAAATGTCATTGATTAATTGATCGAGACTATAATTATTTTACGTGTGCGTTACAATTATTTTTTATAATGATCGATGTTGAATGTGTTGAAATTTTAATGTCTTCGTGTTTTATAGACCATAACAAGTAGCTATATTTAAACTCTCGTCACTGTGCATCATTACTTTCCAAACACCCTGTATATATGCATATATATATATATATATATATATATATATTGGTGGATATATATCTATATTAAAGAATTAAGAAGATTAGATGAATATATTTCATATATAAATATATCTTCATGTACCGATTGTCTTAAATTTCTTTCGAAATGGAACAAATTAATATATTTAACTAGTGAACGTATACACGCGTGTAGACAGTTTATTGATTTATTGTATTAGGTGTTGGAATTAATTCGTAGCGTTTTTAATGAAAGAATGTTATTTATTTCACATGAGCATTAAAAAATACATTAATGAAAGTACTTCCCATCACTTGTAAAACGCTACGAATTAATTCCAACACCTAATACATGTAAGATGCATTATTTATTGGTACAATTAGACGTCTTATAGCTCGGATTAATTAATTTAAATGATTAAATTTAGATTAAAATGCTAATTGCGATGCATTGATCTGAAATTTATATAATAATTTTACAGGTGTAAATAAATATTTAATAAATGGCAGAAAATGAATTTTTTTAAGTTAATATTGTCAGTGATAACCGTTTCAAAACAGAATTGTGATCAATCGAATCGACAGTATTATCTTCTATTTTCTTATTATTTTCGATAGGTGTGAGTCATTATCGTGCAGCCAAGTATGTTGATTCGATGATTAGATATTCGATGAGACAGAAAACGGCAATTAGTTCATACAGTATCGTAACCAGTGACATATAATTCTTTTTTAAAGCCGATCGATAAATCTCTCTCACTGAAACGTCTATACTGATTTGGCTTCGTTTAATGTGTACCGATCGGCAGCACTCTCTGCACAAAGCGCGATAGAAGTTATTCAGGGTGGAATTTATTTATCACGGTGGGACGAACGTTTGTAAAGCCGACATTATCCTTTCCATCGTGGTGGTTTTCACAGAGGGATACCCGCTTACTTTCTAAATTTTTCCGATGATACAGGTAAGCGAAGTGTTCACATGTCCCACGTGCGTGGCGGCATCGGCGTTTGATATCGGAATATAGAACGTATGAAGAGAAATTAATCGGTTCTAGTACATGTTTCATGGTTTGCGTTATTGATTTCATTTTAAATTGAATTCTATTTGTGTCTTCAATGAATTAATTTTACCGCTTGGTAATTGATTTAATATATTAATTTTTACTCTATAATGTTAACTATGGGAATGAATACTCTTCTCTAATATATTTTCTATTATTGTAGCAAACTAGTTTATAATTTTCTTTTTAAATAATAATTTCGTTAAATGATAATAGAAATATAATAATAATAATAATAATTTATTTTATAATATCTTTTTTATATTTTCTTCAATATTCAAATAATTTTTTCTTCAAATTTTTCACTTAGAGAAAAAATTTCTATTTCTATACTTTTCGACTATTTATAGGGTTGACGTATAAAAACTGTCCGACGAGAAAATATAAGTATAGGATATAAAATCCTTTTACATTAAGGCTTCAATTAATCTCAATTAATGCGTATATACCTACGTGTGCACGTGTGCGATTGCGTATAGAATGCTATCTTTTCGTAGCACTTTCGTCGTGTAGGCATGCACACGATCGCGCGCGCGCGCGCCGATCATTATTTCGTTTTTTAATTAGTCGGAACGAAGAAAGCTCGCGCGCTTAACATTCGAATGAACTACTTCTGTGCACCGGCCGATAATTAAGATTGATGGCGAATACGAATGCGTAATTGCGCCGGACGCGGCGTTTTTTTTCGCGCGGTGCGCGCGTACTTCATCAATCACCAGGCATTTTTTGAGCTCTGGGCCGCGCCGCGCTACGCCGCGTCGTTGCAGCACATTCCGCGCGCGCCTCGCTCGTTCTGCTTCGCTATATCGAGGCAAAGTAATTGGCAGAGAAGTGTCGATGCTGCCTACCGTCGAAAAAAATATCGGTCTCCTTCATCAATGGTGTTCGCCATTGGTTTAGAGAAATTGCGGTTTTTAATGAATGCTCCTAGGATTTTTCAGTTTAAATGTACCTGTTGCGCTTTAAATCAAGATTTACGAAATGTCATAAATTAGATAGTTCAGGGAAGGGTGCTTATTGCTCTCGATAACTATCGGCGTTAGGAGTATTAATATTTTTTTTAATAGAACATTAACCTATCGATAAAATGATAATTTGATAATTTGAATAAGGTTATTTAATGTAAATTCTATGGCAATGTTTCTTCAGAATATGAGTTATTTATTATAGAAGAAATTGTAATGTGCAATAATTATTTTTGAACTCTAAGTACAAGACAAAGGTGTTGAAGCATCTGAGTAGTCGAAGCGAGATCACGATACCGCGATAGCATTGTAGCATTCTTGGGTGCATTCGCCGTGGCAAGGAAGAAGTGGAGTCGCCAGATGCGAAGTTATTGTGCATATGCGAGGGCGTGCAACCAAGCCGCCGTTTATTGTGTGCGCGCAACATGCGTCCGATGCAAATGGGACTTCTTTCGCCAGGTAGGATCGCAGGTGCGCGATGGAACGCCTCGCGAATTTGCACCGTTGTAATGACCGCGTTAACGATTGCGTTCCTTGACTGATGATCATTCGCAAACTCGCTTTCCCTGAGTTCTTTCGTAATTCGTGACAATTTTCGAAGTCTGACGAATAAATATTTTTATGAGGAGAATAGGCTAATGAGAGATTGAACTTTATCTTATTGAAAGTGTTTAAAAAGACACTATGATGAGGTATTTTGTATTGGTTATTTTTGTACGGAAAGGAGAGTTTTACTGAAGTATCTAAAAATTTAATACATACAGATTTAAAAATAATTATGTTTGACAATCGATATAATTGTTATGTAGGATGTTCAAACTGATTGCTATAGAAAATTTAGTGAAAATTTTTTACAGTACCTATTACTCATCATGCTTAAGTTTTCTATATAATTATATTAATAATCTAACAAAATTATTTTCAGATTTGTATCTACCTAAATTTTTAAATAGATAGATTTTGCAATAATATAAGTTAATATATAAATTATATAAATTTATGTATTTACTTATTTTTATTTACATAAATAATGACTTAATTTTTATAAATTTATGCGACATAAAAATATTTTATAAATCAAGACAATTTTTCACTGTTGCCTAAGCTACTTTACGATTAGAAACTTAGTTTGTGTTTATGAAGTTAGAACGGCATTTTATTAATTTTCAAAAAATAATTTTTTTGGCACTTTCCATTATTCTACTGTTCTTTCAAAAATAACAAAATGTTCTGCATTTTTAACATAAAAAAATCAAAAATAAAGAAATGCCGTACTAACTTCACAGATACATTTAACTTTTTATAGGAATATAAAAATTTCCAAATTATTGCTACATTTCTACGACGTGCTTATGTCCGATTAAAAATAGTTGGAATCTATACATTGATTGCTCTTACATAAAAGCACATATAGCTTTTCACTAAAATTTCAAACAATGGAAAAAAGCCTCTGAGAGAGTTTAATGGAAATCAGCAGTGGTATTGTTTGCAGACGCGCGACGTCGTGGGAGAACTCATAAACGCCAGCACGCACGTCGAAGATAAACATTACCTACCGGCGATGCCGAGCCGGAAATTGTGCCGGGAAAAATATGCAATAAATTCGTTTTGCCCATGATAGCAAATCATGCAGGCGGTAGCCAATCACGAACGGTTAAGCGCCGCGGCCGTTATATTTTGTGTTGCCGACGAAAATAAATCGTAACCGTGAGTTTACAATGTAGTACATCATAATGTGCCGTGGCATCGTTGTACGCCCGAGTGAATTTTACATGAACCTTCTGGAATGGAAGAAAATTTGTAGCATTTTTCGAATAAGAATTTTTAGATGATAAATATCTATTGCCGATCAATAAATGTTAGAAAATATAAATTATAACATTATGATACGAGCAGGTAAATTTTAACACTTGTGCTAATTATCAAATGTACTATATTTCATTTGAAATTATCTTCAGAAATATCTGTTAATATAAATATACCTAGATATTGAAATTAATAAACACACAAAATTAGTAAATATAAAGTTACACTGAGAAAAAGATATCCTAAATTTCAATCAATATTTATTTGAATAATACCAACTAAATATTTATTAAATATAAAAATATATTTATTTGATATAAAAAATATTAATTTGACAAAAAAATTCGATTCACAATTTTTATTGTTACATTTATTTACTTTTTTTTGAAACATGTAATTATACACTGAGAAAAAAATTAGCCTAAATTTAAATAAAGTGTATAATTACATATGTTTCAAAAAGAAAGTAAAAAAATATAACAATAAAAATTGTGAATCGAACTTTTTTATACAGATAATATTGAAATCAGTAAAATTGCAAATTTAAACAGTAAACGTAAAAATCGATGATTTGAACAACTTTATTAAATTATGATTTGATCTATTTTATAAGTGAAACAGAATGAAACTATCGAAACCATCGGATTTGACAGCGCTCATTTCGCAGACGATACGAGGCGATAGAGAGCTTTGGTTTTGGCAGTTTTACGGACAAATCGAAACGATTTAATCGCGAGATAAATATTGCTCGTTCGTCAAACACGCTCATCGTTATAACTCACTGCGCCTGCAACGAGCCCGAAATTAATGTCAGGCTCATTGAGCAACTTAATACCTGCAAATCAGGCCGGCGTTGACGTTTATTCGTCGACGAATGTTCGCGGTGGCCACCTGCCGCCCGTGTTTATTCGCTGGTTAATAAAATGACACTCGTAGTCCGGCGAGCCATGAAGAATCTGTTCAAATAAATGCGTGCAAAACGAGAAGTTAATTCCACCTCTTTCGAAAAATTTAACATGCGATGCGCGTATAAACTGTTAACATATACAAATCGCCCAATATAGTAGCATATATATATATATATGTTCTTTCATTTTTACTAAATATTAGGACTGAGTATGTATCTGAGCATTTGAAATACTTTTATGTAAAATATAGTTTTTACAATATAAGTGTATTTTGTATTTTGTATTTCAGCGGAGCACATGAAAGTATCACGCATTTAAAATCGAAAGATTGAAAATTTTATGCATTTTTATATTTTATGTATTTTATATCTTATTTCTTATTTGTTTATATATTTTGTAATTCAAATAATATGATTGAGTGTTAATTTTAGTATTTGAAATATAAAATAGAAAATATTTTTATGTGCTCCGCTGAAATATAAATTACAAAATACAATTGTCTTACAAATGCTGTTTTTTAAATAAAAGTATTTCAAATACCTAGTCTTGAATGTTACGTATGGACTTAAAGTTTTTTTATATGTGAAAAATACTAATATAGTGACTAAAAGTAAAGTAAAAGAAAGAAGAATAATTTTTAAAGGATGCACGGAAAAAAAGATAATTGTAATAACTAAATTCCAGTCGTAACATATGGATACCTAACGTTGTATCTGCGAGGTCTAATTTCTATTAGCTGTGAAGCCTAAATATTATCATTGTAACAGACAAGCATTTTGTCGATCATTGCAGCAAATGTTTTCTAGCAGACAATTTTCTTTTACACTGACATATCCAATAATTATGACAATGACTAACTTCATGCTGCTAAATAAATTGATCTGTAACATACATTATACTTTGCTATCACATTCTTATATTAGCCAGAGTAATAAATCCTTTGTATTAGCAAATTTCATAGCTATAATGGTTAATGCAATGTCAGCTAATCAGAATTAGCTGTAGCCAACATTTTTTTTCGTGTGGGAGTATAACTGGTAGTGATTTTGTAAAGATGTGATTAAGGATTTTATTCTCTCTAATGTATCAATTTTTCCTTAAGTACAGCGTTATTATGATAATTTTCGATTTTCATGAAGAAAAATACATAAGAAAAATGTAGAAATAAAACGCTCTCCGAACGAGTCGCGGAAAAATGAAAATTGCATCCTTTAAACTACACGCAGTTCATTATTATTATCATCATTATTATTTCAACGTGAATACAAACTTACGGGTTAATTCTGAGCAGAATCGTAAGGCTCGTAACTTGTTCTCGTAAAACTTGTAAGAATTTATGACTGATATTAATTCTAATGCGTATGTACCATAAGACGTACGATCATTCATAAATACCTACGATTTCTCGTAAATCTTACGACTAGCAAGAAGCTGTCTGTAAAGATATTGCATAAAGTTATAAGCACTTGTAATTTCTTACAAGTTTTACGAGAACATATAATAAGCTCTACGATTTTGCTTGGAATTGACTCGTTAATTTTCAGAAAGAATTTGGATATCAATTTATAATTGATATATAATGATATAAATTGTAATAATCAAATAAAACATTTATTTTATATTAAATTTCAAATTAATAATTGCAGAAAAAAATTTATTTCTGAATGAAAAATTAATCAGTGCAGCATGCAACGAGGAAATTAATATTTCACTTACTCTCCTTTCGATTCACTCCAAATTCCACGTAATCTCACTGGTCCGAGCTTTAGTATGTAAATCTATCGGTGCAACAATTGGTTCGTTTGAGGGTTATTATCGATCGGTATATTTCGATAAATCAATTACAGTCATGACAATAGTGCTTATTTATTAATGGTGGAAATAAATTGACTCAATATCACACAGTGACGAGAAACTGCTCCTTTTGAGACGAGGCATATAAAATGGATTCAAGATTGCATTAGCAGGATTGATTGTAGCAAAAATAAATGTAAAATTATCGTTTATAATTATTATAATATTTATTCAACTGATATAATTATTATAATACGAATATAATTATTATAATATATATTCAATTTATTATAATATTTATTATATTTCAAATAGGAAAATCTAAGAAATGTATGAGAAATGTAAGACAAACGGTATTTTGAAAATTAATTTTACTCATCTCTGTGAAATTAGATGTGATTACAGATTCTTCAGTACAAAGAATTGATATTTTTTTCGAAACGAAAAACGTGAAAAGTCATAAGATTCTCACACCATATATATGCATCATCGATATCAATATTTATACATATATTTTTATCCACCACACTATTCAATTAATCTAAATAAATAAAAATATGAACGCACTATTAATAATTTTTCTTTTGTTAAGAAACTAACAGCAAAAACGAAAAAGATGATTGAAACCATTTCAAAGATTTTATTGTTAGTCGTGCAGTCGATTTCCGAAATTCGCGGACGTTGAAGTTACGATCGAGCATTGAGATCAAGGCAGTCGAAGGGAATAGAAGACATTGAAAGAGGGAAAATAAATAAATTTAAAGACACGACAGTCTCTGTGGGAGATACCGACAGCCATTCCCGCGGGCGGAAAGTGCAAGGTGGCGGGGAAGTTGCTATCAAAGCAAAAGGCGATGACGGCAGTTCGCACCGTAGACTTGGCGACTTCCTTCGTCGCGACTGTACTCCGAGCTTTGTTTCCTCTCGCTTTTCTCGGGTATTCACTCGGGCGCAGGAGACGTACGCATTTTCACTACTCCGCGATACCTTTTCGTTGATTTTCCTGCGTGAGAGATGTACGAAAATGTAGCCGATGCGCCACCGAGATGCATCGACAAGTAGGCGTCGCGTTGCGGGAATTGTGAGAGAAGCGAATATTATGCTTGCGAGAGAAGTATATGCAGAGGAGAGAAGAATAGAAGCCATCGAGCGGAATTTTCGAAAATTCTAGCAAGAAAAGATTTTCGCGATCGCGCTTCTTTTGACAATCGTATAGAATGATCTGGGAGTACCACCATTATTTTTACCAGCGAATTTTTTGATTAATCAAACATAAAATATTTCTTAATCTTTAGAGGACAATATTTTTTAAATCTTACTTTGAGTACGATTTGTTATTCATTATTTTATTATATTTCTTGTTTAAAATATGATTGTTTCAGCCATTATATTATATATAGCAGCATTCCCGTTTTGTAAAATTTAATCTTAATAATCTTAATTCAAATATATATGTATATGTATATAATTCTTCGTCGTATATTATATTTATAGAATTGTTTAATTTACAGCAATTTATGTAAGAAGTAAGACTATTAATTCGTGTACAAAATAAGAAGAGTGTTAAATTGAGTAATTTAATCAAAAGTAAATTAAAATGTAAAAAATATTGTACGCATGTATCTGTAATATACATATAGCGGGAAAAATAGGAATACGTTGTATAAACGTTATAGTAGTTAAAAGCAATATCGTAAGATTATAAAGGCAAGCTCGTGCAGAGAACGAGATTTTTAGAATTTTTCCGTTGATCGGAAGAAATTTCTATTTCACATTTCATGGTAGACAGATAAATACATCAGAGTAGTACGCTTTTAGTGTATTTTTTGGTGTGACATTATCTTCGTCGCACTCCTAGTATTCGATTCAAGTTCTTTTTCTGTGTCTTTTTTTCATTTTTCATCGGCGACTGTCGTTGGCGAGGAGTCGATTTCTGGCACAGCGATCTCGGCAAAGAATCATGCCAAGCTACAGCCTCTGAGGAATCGATTGTTAGCTTTCATCTTTTTCTTCTGCATCTTTTGCTATTTCTTTTCTCTTTTCTCTTTTTTATATATCTTACATGTACTTTGATAAACATTAATCTGTATAATTTATTGTCATTTTATTAAAATAATACCGCTTTTATCTCTTTTTTTTTTGTAAAACATGTCTGGTTAATCATTATGTTAGAATATTATTGCCTATATATACAATATTATTTTTAAAGAATTAAAAGGCTAATATAAATTTTAACATAAGATTTATATTATTTTATAATATTTAAAAAAAGTAACCAGTTATTTATTGAAAGAAATAAATATACAAAAGTGCAATACTTTACATCAACGCATTAGTTAACATATTATATATATATATTTTTTTTTTTTCAATATTTATGTAATAGTATATTGAGACTGATAATAAATATCATCTCGTAACTTAGTGATTTAGAGTAACGTACGAAATATGGAGAGGTATCACGAATTTCTAATTAATATATGCAGAATAGAAT
Source organism: Acromyrmex echinatior (assembly GCF_024713525.1). Lineage (NCBI taxonomy): Eukaryota > Metazoa > Arthropoda > Insecta > Hymenoptera > Formicidae > Acromyrmex > Acromyrmex echinatior. The sequence goes on along the minus strand of NC_141855.1, from coordinate 4,941,772 downwards.
AGAGTTACACGACTAATGAATATACCGCGAGTATCGCGACAGAGGATTCGTGACGTTTATCTATTCACCTCGAAATATCCATCAGCTAGTCTGTTGGTATTAATTAACTGTCAGTTAGTACTGAACAGCTGCCGAAGAATTGAAAGATAGCATAGCGTATAATATATGTTGATGATTGATATGATAGAGAATGTAGACATTTGAGACTGCAAAAATGATTAATAATCCAATTAAAGCTATTAATGAAATTACTAGTAATCCATACTTATCAATATCTTTTTATTTTCTTTTAAGTGTAACTTAAATAACGATGAAATTATGTGAAACCGTTTCATCAGTTTTCTTATAATATAACAAGAAAAAAATGCAACTATAAGGAATATATTTTTTGATAATAACGTATATTTAGTAAAATAATTTTTTTGTTAATTTATTTGTAAATCAGTTTTATTTTCTTTAATATTGCAATTATTTAATTAATATGAAAACGTAATTACATAATAATTTCAATTAATTTTTCCAAAATAGTGTAAGATAATTTTGTTTAAATTTTCTTTGCTTACGTGTGACTATCGATTTACGACGATGTCGGTTTTATTTGCGATGGATTGCAAAGCGTCTTGAGGAAAATAATACATATCACGATCGCACATTAATCGCCGTAACGCGTTACATATGAATCTTTCCGTTCGGACGCGGTAGGGGTGAGAGGTGATTTAATAAGGCCATATTTCGCATTGATTTATAAATACACCCTACGAGATTCCATGCAACTCGTGTTATTCAGCTAATTGCTTCACAATACTGAAATAATTGCTATATATTTAGTTATATGTATATATAAATAGATGCCGCTGGGACAATGCACAAACTACATCTTACAAAACTATACACATAATCGATATCGTGTATATTTAGTACGTTATTGGCATAACATTGTCTATTAATTTTTAATTTTTAAAGGTAAAAACATATTTTTAATTTGTAATTCGCAGTAATTTTCACGATATAATATGATTATAATATGATAAACATTAATATATTACTTCATTATTTTAATATTAATTTAAAGCGAATTATAATTACATAATTATTATAGAATCACAACAAAAATAGTTTTCTGAATACAAAAAAAAAAAGTAAAATGTCTATGTAGGATTCCGCGATTGTTAGTGCGTAAATAATATATTTATAAGACAGTAATTCGTAAATAGTTGGAATGTACTTACTAACTAACTAAGTTAACTGCAACTGTTTCAACTCTAGATTTAAGTTTTCTTCAGTATGAAAGTCAAGTACAAATTAGCCTTGGGCATTTTATTTATACTTAAAATAGAGTTTATTTTAAGTACGATATCACAAAACGTACAATTTTCAGTGTCTTTATAAATATATTATTTAATATACATTTTGTGTAAAAAAAAATTCTATACGATAAGATATTTAAATTTGCACGGAGCGACAAAAGTAGGATTAGGATTTCAAAATTAAGAAGTGAATCTGTTTAGCTATGTACATAAGAGTTATTTCGACTTTCGGAATGCAAAGGACTTGCGTTCTTCGTTTCCTCAGCTGTAAATAACCATCAGGGCCGTTCATGACACGTGAAAAATCCGACGGTCCGGTTTCCTCGGCGCGGTTTGGCGCCGCGCGCGCTCGTTCCCCAGATTTATCGATTACAAATTGCACGGCTATCAATCGCCTAATGATACTCTCATGAACGCGCGCGCGCCGGCTGCTCGCGAGATGTATTTATGAATCGATGCGAAATATAGCCTTATTAAATCACCTCTCGCCCCCGCCGAGGCCAGAAAGATTCATACGTAACGCGTCGCGTTTAACGGCGATTAATGCGGTTATCTGCGATGAGAGCGTTATTTCCCAACGGTCGTGAGCGAAATGTTTCGCCATTGCCGCGCCATTATAAGACCACGATTATAATATCGATATGCTATTAAGTGAAAAAGGACCCATTTACTCCTTGACGTGTTTAGACACGCATTCACGTTGATCGCCGTTAATATTAAATCTTGCATCGTTCAGTGAATGATCGTTATTTTTCTCCCGGTATATCATCAGTGCACTCGCACGAAACGAAGTAAACTTGACATCGCCTGAATAATAACGCATGCAAATTTTGCGAGAGCCGAGTATGTGTTCGTTCTCTCTTAAACAAAGGCGACTTCACGTTAATATCGGACGCACGGTGACGACATTTATGCAGCGTCGTCGACTTCGAGAGGCGGACGACATGCAAAAGTTATGCAACCGCGGTAACGCAACGCGCTATACCACCGGCTTGATTTAACGATGAATACTTTATTACGAAGGACAGAGCCGTGTGTGTGCGTAGCAAAGACAATTTATCGACGGTGAAGGGACCGGATGAAAAGCACACACGACGTTCTTCCGTACGTCGTCGCAGGTACGTTACACGTTCTCGCTTTTATATCGCGCATTCGAGAAACTCGGAAGCAACCAAGTCGACTCGAAACGACAATTGAAAGTCCGATTTACGAATTTATTCTGCGGCAAACGTGGTTACCGCGGAAGACATCGCGCGTTTGTTTTTCTTGTGCGCGCATAATGCACTAGTCATGGATTGATGCGCGGCTCCTACGCGACGCGACGCCGCGATTTGCATTACGTCGAGAGAGCCTGCGGACTGTGAGTCTTCTCCTGTGATCGAAAGCCACGTGAAAGTACATAAGTATGGCAAAATTAACCCGGTACTTTTTCTGAATTAATGAATCATACACAGTAAAAAACATTTCGTGCTTTGTTACAACTAGTTGTTGTTAAAATTTTCATTTAAATTTTTAATATAGTGGCATGTTAATTTAGCTTAATGTGGTTGTATTATTTGAACACTTAAATTGGTATTTAATATTTCTTAATATTAAAATAACGTAATTTATGAATAAGTGAACAAATAAAAGTAATGTATTTTAAAACTTAAATTCTAAAAATTAATAAAATACACATACTAACTTAATAAATTATAAATGTTTTTGAAAAAAATGTTTCCACAATTTTCTTACAAATTGTGTCAATGTTATATTTTTTATGTTTATTTTTTACGTAATATTTGTGTTACTTTCTAACATATTTATTTTGCATATATTTTAAATGAAAAAAGGATATTTTCTATAAATTGCTTGAAATTAAACAAATTAAAATGTTACAATTAAATCTTGTATCTTTCGATTTCATAGTAAGATGAATACCTTTCATAAAAGACCTTCCAGCAACTTAATTCTTATGTTAATTTCTGTTAAAGTCAGCAAACCGTTCACACTTGCCGATGCATCAGCCCTTGCGATTCGTCGCGTTCCTTGCACTTGTCTCCCTCGCGGCTCAATTATGCCCGCATGCCGGACAATATGTAAGTTCGTTTATCTTTATGGATAATCGCGTGCAATAAAGTGCGCGGAGGCACGACGTTATATGGTAATTATGAGGCGGAACGTTTATAAAATGCTAGCGCTATAAAGTGATCGCACGATGCACCAGCCATATTGCGCTCCGTGAAAGCATGAGTGATACCTTGGTATAATAGATATTGACGTACTGAATATATTCCCGGAAATATCTCGCTCAATTACTCGCTCGGTTTTATCGTTTGGGATACGCCGAGCGACCATTGATACTGTTTGCTTGAATTTCGTATGCAGAGAATATTCATGAGAACAATAATTAATTTGCTTCGCCAACGAGAATATGCATTGCATATGCAACAATGTTAGTGTGGACAGAAAGATAGAAAAATAAAGTTTCAAGATATAATTCATTTTTAGGTAATATTTATTTATTTTTGAAGCACTCTTTGCTTTAGTTGTGATTTTTTTATTTTTATTGAAAATAAATTTAAGAATATATTTTATATTATGTGTGTGTGCGTGTGCATGTATGTGTGTGTGCGCGCGTGTGTGGGAATTAATACAAAATTTACCAACGAATTTGAACCGACCAAAATGTATCAGTGTCTCAGTACGACAATAATCAATGTCATTCTCTAACTATTCCAAACTACAAGCCCTTTCTGTGCTGAAATTGCGAAATTAGCACGCGGCCCGCGGTAGATATTCATTACATTAATAACATCGCGTGTGATTGCATTGTCGTAAATTATTATTAACTATTCGCGATCGGCCGGCCTGGTGATAAACATTTCCATATGTCCGCCCGGAATAACGTATCGCTCTATTACTAGCGACCGGTATATTTGTAGTCGCGGCGCAATTATTGCCCGCGATAAATTGCTCGCTCGCGCAATAATAGCGACGTAAGGAGTGCGTGCTGCTACGTTTTGATACGCCGACACGCGGATTACGAGGCTTAATTGCGAGCGTAATTGCGCTGGCCATTGCGCTTCTCATCCCGATTTTTCGCACGTCGCCATTCGCGCTTATTAAGACTACTAAAAATAAAATTCAAATAGACAAAAGGAATTAATATTTGTAAGAAATATATGAACGTATAAAATATTTGGATTAATTTTTACATTAGCCAAGAATTTTATTATCGTCAAAATACATTTTGATCACAGAAATTTATACTTTAAATTAATTATTGTATAGATAATTTTTGTTATCATTCATATAATCTAATGCTTTATGATTAAAATACTTGAGCATTAAATTTCAACATATGTTTTGGAAATTACTAGTAAATTTACTTCTTGTATACTATAGAATTTTTATGAGTTATACTTGTGAAGCAATTTTCTCGGATAAAATTTTAATAAATAGATCGGAATTTCGGGAATTTGATCTAAAGTTTCGTGTCTAATTCCATCAACTTCTGAGCTGCATTCCATTAATTCGTAATGTATCTTAACTGATCGTAACTGTATCTTGCGTATAGAACAGCTTTCTCGCACACATCTGATGTAATTGTACTTGGTACTATATAAATCTATTATATGAAGTAATATCGTTTGTGATTACGTTATGTACATTGTTATTTAATATATAATACAATATTCAATTCTAAATATCTTACTCTGACATGAACATTTCTTTTGTCTCTTCTTTAATAATTCTAGATCTTTAATAATTACATATTTTTCACATAAAATTTTTTGATTAGTTTAACAGTTTGCTTATTTTTGTTAAATTGTGAATGATAAAGAAGCGTAAAATTGCATTGAAGAATTTACATTAACGATTTAGGGCTGACTCTGCGATATCACAGCAGATCCATGGCATCTTTATGCGATTCGCAGTGCTTGTCGCGAGGCTTTGTTATGTATTTATGTGCATATTCGCCTATTTGTCGAGAAATTCCAGCACTGTGTCGGCTCTAGGGTGCTCACGATTTGCTCTGAGTCTCTCTGTTACATGCACGATCCCGGCCTCTCGAAGGCTTATTTTTGTTCCCTCCATATGTATATATAACATATGCGTGTGTGCACATATATATAACACTGATACGCGTGTGTTCACTCACATGATTCTCATACGTACAGAATTCCCTATATGATGCTCTATCAGTAGATATGTTTAAGATGATTACACTTTCCTGCAAGGATCATGTCATCCTTGAGGACGTATTTGGTCCTTTTCTCGAAAAGTTCCGAAAAGCTATAGCAAAAAATAGCACGTTTCGATAAATGCAATCTTATACACGTTTCGAATTGATGTGTATGTACATACATATATCAAAATGTACATTGAAGTATTAATAATAAAATATTTATTAATACTAGAAGCGTCGATGGACGATCCCGTAAAAACTGCTAAAGGAATTTATTTGTTAATTTTTTATTCTTATTGTTTTTTATTAGTAAAGAGTTATTTTGATATTACTTGCATCATTAGAATTATTATATTTACATATTTTCAATATTTTTTATTTTGTTCATAACTAGTAAAAAGAAAATTAATTGAAATGATTAGCAGAGCCATAATAGCACCATTAATGGTCTTAATGTTAAAACCTTATAAAATGTAATCGTAAATTAATGAACTTAATAATTGAACATAAAAATTACAATCAGTTAATTAGTCGCGTTATACCATTTTCTGATATGCTCAAAAGATTAATAGAGATATATATGTGATATTTAACAAGAGAAATGTAAAATATTACAGAAAATGAGATCTGTATTTCAGTTTCGGGAATTATTTATTGAAACCACTGCTAAATGATCTAGAGATTCGTAAGCAATGCCACAATGTTCATTCGCGCAATTGCATGCCGTGCTTTTATTTGCGGATACGCGAATCGATCTCCAGTTGGATCGCCGTATGCGGTTTAAGCCTTGACCAAGATCGACGGGAATGCCGTGGATTCGGCGCGGTATGACGATCACGTCCGTAATTAATTGTACACATAGTCGCGGCCGCACGTTTGCGATCCGTGCGCATTTGAGCGCAGCGTACGAAAAATTTGTTCCGTGAACGATTTGCATACGCGCCGCGTCTACGATTTTAATGAACTTTGTATCTCGTACATGACATATTTATGTACATACGAAAAAGTATAACGGAAAAATCCGAAAACTTTTCGAAAGAATCGCATTTTTCGTTAAAAACATATTTTTTTCTCTTTTCTTCTCAGAGAAACATTGGTCACACAGTGTCACGTTTAAAAAGATTTATAAAAGATATTGCAGGCATTATTATGAAAAATATTAATATGAAGTCTGAAACATTTCCGTAATACATTCTGTAAATATACATTTAGATGGAAATTTTTGTTAATAATTTGCGAGTAATAAAAATGCTTGATTGCACGAATTAATCATTAGGGCGCAGGAGCGAGCCGAGATATCGAAGCATTTATAAAGCTAGTAACGCCCGATAAATCCTCGACCTTTCATTACTATAAATTCCCGGATGTCGCGGATTTTTGCATCGATCGAGTCTTCCTCGACTGGTCGGTCGGTCAAGCCGGCTGAAGCAATAAATGTTATATAGGAATATAAAAAATTTAGACTGTGCTGTATATAATCATAATTAGTGTTCTAATAGACGGATGCTTTTATTTACGTTTCACTTTTAATGTATCTTCCTCTCCGGGTAAACTAATATTATCTATATCGTATGAGATTTTCTCTCGTAATAAATTTGTCTTTCAACTTATTGTCTTTTAGATATATGATACATGCGATTAGTGAATGTATTATAATATTATAAAGGAAGTGTATCGAAAGTATGTTTTGATTATGCATTATGCATTTATCTCTATAATATGCTTTTTGGGAAGGAATTAAGAGGATAGAGGAGGAGGGGATTTATTTTTAAAATCTTACTGTTTTTCTTTATACAGTTTATTATAATTCATTGTATTTCTTGTATTTCCCGAAATACGATAGTATTTTAATGCCACTATAGTAGCTTTCTATTCTATAAAGGTTAATAGGAATTTAATTTGTTAGTTTGTTTTTTGTGAGGTATGTATTAGAATATTTGAAAAATTAATTAATTTTCGTAAATTTTCTTTCTAGATGCATGTGGGAAAAAATTGCTTTAAAAATATAATTTCTGTTTTTAATAATAGCATTGATAATGGCACTTCTAATAATAGTATTTATTGTATAAAAATAAATACATTTATTTTCCTATCTTTTATTTTATATTATATCGCAAATGTTTATTCGTAAAATCTTCCTACAATTTTGATGTTATTTGTATAAAGTCGCGGTTTATAGATTGAATGTTTTATTTTGTTAAGATGTCACACGGGAATCAATAAAGTCCTTTAGAATTCCGTTCGCACTATTTGCACGGTGACGATGGAGGATGTAGGAAGAAGAAAAAGGAGTAGACAAACCATCGTGCTGATCGACTCTTTTACTCATCGTGTGCGCGCGTAAGAACCTAAGACCGTTCCTAAGGTCCCGCGAGGGCCCTAGGGTCATGGCCTTGCCCGTGGCTCATCGTGAGGACCTCAGCGGGATGCCTGTGCTTTCCTCCGTATTAATAACGCGGCCGGGCCACCGCCGGCTATACATTAAGGAAAATAATCATCGTAATCGTGCGTAATACGTTCGCCGCCAGGCGATCTCGCGTGCATTTATCCCGGTAAGAGAGACAAGCTTTCGACGCGAAAAGGGACACCAATGCGTTATTGAAACATTAACCCTTTCGGTGCCAGCATCACCAATTATGGACAGAGAGTCTTTCTTTACTCGTATATGTAATATGCTAGTGTGCATGTAATTTCAGAGTTGGTCAATATCGCTCGGATTATGACTTATTCTGAATTATTGTTTGAGTCACACATTTATCATTGTCTGCAATCTTTAAATAAAATAGAGGGAAAAGCATGTATTGTGAAATAAATTAGTTTTCGAGGAAATTATTTAGGGGGAAGATAGTTATTTTTGTGTTTATTGTTTCTATTTAATTTCTATTTTTATATTTTATACAGTTATGTTTTTATATAGTTAGAACGTTTCATTTTCACATTTTATTTGTACAGTTTTGCTTTCAGTTTTATTTTATACATTCTGTTTACAGTTACACACACACACACACACACACACACACACACACACACACAAAACAATTATTTGGTACATATCTAATAGAAAAGCATATCATAATTTTATGGAGTGCTTTTTCGTTTTTTAAAGACATAAAATGAAATAAACGTATTGATTTCTACAGAAAATTTTGGTGATAATATAGTGTTAATATAGAAAGACATCGTATAAAAGAATTGATAAAATTGATTTATGCTTATTGATTGATTTCTTGAAAATGATAAATTGCTGCTAATCAGGATCGCACAATACTCTACGCGCGAACTTCGATTGCAGGATTGATTGGTTTTAAAGTAATTTCACAATTACATCCTGTTAATATTACTCTCGTTACCTGGTTCTCGTTGATTCGCAATTAATGTAATTATTGAACTTGTTTTGAATGATCATTCGGGACATTACATATGTGTATTTGGAAAAAAGATTTTACATTAACGAGCTCGTCAGGTGATGAGATGTACATGTAATACAAGAACGTGTGGAGAATGCGATAAATTTGCGTTTTGTTTGCAACAGTAAATTACGACCGATCTTTTTGTATGCAATTCATGGAAAACTGCACATTTTCGTTTAATTTATTTTACTCCACTTTTACGTAATTTATGAGCCGTGCTAATCTTTGAATACCTAATAGAAATATTTTATTAACAGTGACACTTATACGCTCCGTTGTTAGTCGGCTGCAAATTTCTATTCTATATTATTTATTGAAATCATATTGAGTGTTTAATTTGTTTTTTGTATCCCGACAGTCGAAAGGAACCTTCAAATTTGATGATAGGCGATAACGATGAACTATGAAAAGATTTAATGATAATAATTTCGTAATTACACTTATGATACTTAGTTTATTAACAAAGGTCGATATTATCATACCGGCGGTTATTCGAGCAATTTGCCTATGTAACTGAATCATTTAATGGAGTTACAAACTTTCTTCATCCCCTACGTCGGAACTTAGACATAAATATCGAGGAAACTTTTGCTGGAACTAAACGGCTCCCGCGGAAGTTGCAATCTAATAGTCTAATAATCTACTTATTACTCATAGTAATAAACTAATATCGGTGTCCGCCAACTTACATATATCCCCCCGCGGCTTAGAAGCCATTAGATTCTTTGGCATTGAATTGAATCCGGTACGTTTATTCCCCGTACCTTGGAGTTATATTGTTGTGAATTGTACTTCTCTGTTTTTAAAGCGTTAGATAATAAACATACTATTCTTTTACAGTCTTATAGCTATTTAATAAAAAAGTAAATTGTATTTAAAATGCAAAAACGTATTACGAAACAAATTTGTGTAATTTTTATATGAATTACAGGAATTTAACTATAGGTGTCATAATAATTTTATGAACTCAGTAATATACTCATCCTTCATTTATTTTAAATCTTAAAGAAAATATGTACATATATACATATAATTACATATATTATGTAATTCTTTATATATATAATTTTTTTTTAAGTATTATAATATTTTTCGTCATGTTTATATATTTATAGGTATACAAATGATATTTTTTAATTCTAATTTTTATTTTAGAAAAAACTAACGCTTTGTTGGATTATTTATTGTTCTGTAAACATAGTGGAATATGTTTTTTTCTTCGGGAATCTACCTGTTTTTCGTACCGGAAGTATCTATGTAATTCGCACTTGAGCGGCCAGGGCGAGTGTTTGATATAAGCCTCTCGGCTAAGCGAAGTTAATCTTGACGACCCCCTGGAGCAACGTTCTCGAGCATGCTCGCGGTTCCCCTGTGTGTAAATGTGGTTTGTGTCTTTCGAAAACAATGTTGGAAAATGGTCGAATTAACTTCTGAATAAGTCACACCATCATACCTTCGAGGATTATTGATATATTATATATACATATATTTTTCTTTTTTTTCGTAATTACATCAATTAATGTAATTAAAATTTATTAGAGCATTAATATGTTAAATTATACGAAGGAGAGGGAGAGAAGGGGGGGAGAAGGGGGTGAGAAAGAGAGAGAGAGAGAGAGAGAGAGAGAGAGAGAGAGAGAGAGAGAGAGAGAGAAAGAGAGAGAGAGAGTCAGTATGAGATTTTATTTATATTTATTTATGTAAGAAATAGCAAAAAATATTTTTAATTACAAAAATTGTCTTTTTGAGCTTCTACAATTTATTATATAATATATTTTTGGATTAACGATTTTTTTGGAAGAGAAAGTGTAGATCGGGAGAGTCGTTTTATAGGATTGTGGGGAAAGACTGCATTTTCGAGGAATTACCTTAGGTTTAATAAACGGAAGGAGATAAATTGAAATGCAGGAGACGGGGAAGGAGGCCGGAAAGGTGAAAAAGGCGAGGAGAAAGGCGCGCACGGCCGAATAACTCTTGGCAGAACGGAAAAAGGACCGACGGGAACCGGAGCCGGCAGTTTATGCAGCCATTACCACAGGTGAACGCCGCGAGCGATACGTTGCGTTACGCTGATTTAAAAGCGCTCTTAGATTCGGTGTGCCCACCTTCGTTCCTCCTTTCTTGGCTGTAAAGGCGGTCTCTCCGTCTTTCTGCTTCACACTCACCCTTCTACCACTATGTAAAGCGTACATTTATTTTCCTCTCGCGACGTGAGAAATATTGCAGCCGATTTTTTTACACATTTTCAAAATACCTCTTTTTTTTTAGTTTAGGATAAGGAAAATAATTTTGCATATATATAGTGTATGTCTTATCGATAATAGAAGACAATTTGCAAAAATGACTCAACTTCAACAAAATAGATAAGAAAAATATTATATTCCTATCTCGCTTTTCGATATTATAGAAAGACAAAATGCTGACAAGATATAACAGATATCCGAGAATAGTTTATTTTTTCGGATTACTTCAATTTTTTTTCTCGGTTATATTTTTGTTGTTGATATTACTATTGGCTTATAGAAGAAGTATATATAATAGCATCTTTTATATTCCTGATAAAATATAATGATATTTTAATAATATCAAATGTGGATTAAATTAGATCTTTTGTTACTGACATGTTTATTCTGTGATTACCGTATAATTACGCAATTTTATTATTTTACGGAAATAAATTTATTTATTATTACTATGATAATAAGATTAGACTGCTTATTCTTATGCAGTTGGTTCCTATGATTTCTATCGAGTTTCGATCGAGAACATATTTGTCGTATCTCTTTAAAATCAATATGCTCGGAAAAGAAGTTAGTATTACCGTAGTTATTCGCACGTTCTTTGCTTTTTTCGTGATTGTTCTATCTTTGGGATCGTGAGAGAAGTTGGCGAAACTATTTCTCCCTTTCACCTGTCTATTCTCGGCGAATCCCTAATTGACTCGGGATTTGACGACGGCGGACGATACCGTACGTTACCGGACGATGCTAGATGACGGATAAATCCTGAGCTGAGAGGTACCGATCTTGGCCAATTCGATCGAGTCAACCCTCGCTCGCGGATTACATGGAGACGCGGGGACGCAGGTGGAAATAACGTTGGCGGAAGGGAGATGGATGGAAATGAAGGTAGAGCAACCCGTCTCCTCGCCTAGGAGATGGATAACCGACGTCTTCGGGATATCGAGCTCCCCAGCCTTCATAGCTCTCGAGAATCGCACTCTAAACTCCGCGTCTCGTTTATCCACTTCACTCTCCTATCGTATCGCGATGTTACTCTGCGGAACAGAGTGAAAATAATTAATCTAGTTGAAAAGCAAAACGTAATGTATACATTTGTAGATTTGCAGAACTCAATATTAATATTTTGAACTTATTTTGTTTTGTAGTTTAATAATTAATGAAAGCTCGTCTTGGAAAGATATAAAATGAAATATTAATTTCTTCGTAAATTCGCATTACTTTTATTGCCACTGGATATTTTAATTTTACATCAGTATACTTTTTATGTCGTCATGTACATGTTTCATTATTATAGGTACATGTATTTTATATATAAAGCTTGTATTAATGCTGCCATTTTCGCTATGCCATCCAAAATTCCACACTACCCTCGTCTCGATAAAATATCGCGCTTCTTTACGCTTATACTTTGCGAATGGTGTAAACGCGGCCGAAAACGCTAGCCGGCTTTATGATGAGCCACCGACTCCGCAGTTTTGAAAAATCGCTCTCCAAATGGCACTGCCTTTTGTTTAAAGCCTGGACCTTCGTCATGCTGGTACAATGGCCGCTGGATTTGCTACGAGCGCTGCCGTTCTAAGCCCCACCGGTTGTTTCTTCGCCGTGAAACCGGCTGATATTGTTAAGCATTACGGTCATTTCGCCGAAGCTACCGTGAAAAAGCCGGAGAAAAATCGCACAATGGTGGAGTGAGTCAAACTTCGTCCGATCTTTTCTCTTTCATAATTTTTCGTTCACTTTGTATTAAAAATTTAATCATTCTTTATACAGAGTTAGTCCAAAAATGGATGAAATAATGTAAAATATAATATTTTATTAAAAATATTAAATATATTTTATCTACTGCAATATTTTACATTTTCAATAGTTATTCATACTTATAAGTTTCCAACATTAAAAATTAAATTTTGTTAATTAAATCTTAAAGTAAAATTCAGTAAAGTTTTAGGATTAGAATAATAAGATTGCATTATCTATCATAGTTTTCCGTGAAATTTAACTTGCTAAGGTACTTTAATACTTTATGTTAAATAATTCCAACAATTGTGTTACTTTGAAAGTTTTTTGAGAAGAGATATATCAAAGAATATGTCTCGTATATAAGCATTGTGGAATATCTCGTAGAACAATGTTTTTTCCTTTGTATTTGTAATTTAGTATGATCTAAGTTCAAAGTCTTACCTTTTAACGGCAACCTATTTACCTTCTTTGTATTAAAATAATGCGTTACTGCTAGCAACCTCGTTAAAACGACGTAAATTATTATATCAGTAAATATGCAAGCCAATTAGGTGAGTTGTTTAAGTGGCGGCTGAGGAGTATATAATAATGTCCCGCAGACCTTTGGTAACGAGTTTTCTTTAACGAAATTAATTAGTTACTCAGCACGTCTTTCATCACGAATATCCGCACTTTATTAAGTAGAACGACGTTATTTTTTAATTATGATTAACATCATCATTCGTGATTTGAATATTGTTATTCACTGACATAGAAATATTTTACAGCTGTTTATCAAGACGTCGCGATTGTATCTGCAACAAAGTTATTGTTCTGTCAGTTTTATCTGTATTTTTCTGCATGCTCGCAATTTCTTTCCGATAACCGAAGATGCTTGCATCTTATCTCTTGCGTCTAGACTTCTGCGGTTCTTCATTCGCGACCGATCATCGGAATTTCCAGTCTGACAGATTCGCTATATTCGCGTAGTATACCATACAAATGAGCTTTATTGCGTTTTATTACCTCTACGAGAAGTCGAATATGCGGAATATAAGCAAAAATATCAATTTTTCTCGAACTCAATTTAAAGGCTCGGTTTCTTTTTCTTTTGTTCTCTCTTCATCCTTCTTCATTCTATTTCCTCTGTCTCTCTTCTCTGGCTCGCTCGTAGTATCCTCTGCTATTTGTATTCGTTGCCCACTGTACTTGTATCTAATATAAGAGAACATATTGGATTCCGGGTACGGTGATGTCGTCCAATACCTGTTCTTTATTGGATGTAAGTGCAACGAGCGTAAATAATCTCTTGTGCTCATTTTATTACTCCGCCTACGGTACTGCTTTTACTGCGCATTGTTTGTATGCTTTTATAAGTTAAACAAGATACATGTTCACCGGGACAAGTCTCGCCTATTTAATCGGATTTTATTCTTACCGGTACCTACGCGTTTTGTACATGAGCTCATTTTTTGTGTTGAATTACATCAAATCCCGGATTAGCATTATTATATAATATAAAGTCATCTAAATATAGCTATTTATATTAGCAGAATAAAACGTGAAAAACGTTTGTGCGTTTTTACGAGTAATTAAAGTTCTAATTAATAATCAAAGGATTCAAAAAGAAGAATTTGTATATGCAAGATTGCATATTTTTAAAAAGTAATAAAAATATCTTTCTATCTTTAAGTATTATATTTTTAATATACATGTATGTATAGATATTATACATATTTCTAGTTACAGATAAAAAGCAATTCTTTTTGTTTTGTGTCACACTATCATCTGATCTATATTTAAAAAATGCTTGCATACTTGCAACAGCAAAAATTTGCGTGTGATAATTAAATTCCAATCGTAACATATGGATACCTAATGTCGTATCTGCGAGGTCTAATTTCCATTAGTGAGCCCTAAATGTTATCATTGTAACAGACAAGCATTTTGCTTTTATATCGATTATTGCAGCAAACGTTTTCTGTGTAGCAGATAATTTAGTAGCAAGTAGAATTGCAGCAAATTATATTTAGCTGTGGTAAAGATGATTTTCTTTTACACTGACATATTCGATAACTATGACAACTAACTTCATTCTGCTAAATAAATTGATCTGTAACAGACATGCATACTTTGCTATCACGTCCTTATATTAGTTACAGCAGCAAATTCTTTGTATGTATTAGCAAATTTCATAGCTATAGTAGCTAATGCAATTTTAGCTAATCAAAATTAGCTGTAGCCAGCAACATTTTTTTTTCTGTGTACAAAAAGTTTTGTTTAAATAAAATTTAATTTCTTTAAAAAGTTAAATTATTTTGATTCATTAAAAACGAAAAAAAAATTATGACAGTTAATTATATTTGTAAGATATTTATTCGTATGTGTCGCATTTTTTTCTGTTCATTTAGGAGCGCGTCGCTTATTTTTCTTACATGTCACGAATATTTTATGGTGCGACCATAAATACGGTGCGATATATCGACTGACCGATAGTGTATTAAAGATACGAGTGTATTAAAATTCCCTGGATTGACGTGGCAAAAATATCACATAAAATGGTCATGGATTAATTAAATGCGTTAACTTTTTGTCGCGTTTTTCACTTCTTTATTATCTGCACATATTTGTAACAGTACTTACATATAAAATCCATAAATAAATGCCATAATTTTATTGACGAAAATGTTGTCTTAACAAAGTAATGTTTAATGTATTTCAATTTATTTATCATATAGATAATTGAATAATAAAATCTTATTTTGTGTTTAATTCCGAATGAACTTCATTCTGTTGAAATTTTAATTAAAGAACTATTCTAACTGTAAACATATTTAAAGTTAAATATGAAAAAATAGGAATCGTGTGTGGCCACAATCCAAATAATTATACACAAAATCTGTATATCTTCTTTAAAGAATAAACTAAAATAATTTCAAAACTAAAGTATAAAGACTCGCGATAATTTTTTTATTTGTCCGGATTCGGAGAAAATATTTAATATCGAGGATTACGCTCGTATGAACGAAGTGGTTCCTCGCGCTTTTAATTTTTTTTCTCGCTTTTAGTCCTCGTCGTTTTATCATTGTTAATCTCTCTCGCTCTTCATTCTTTCTTTTTTTCTGTCGCGGTATTGGTAGTCAGTCGAGTGTGTACGTTAGATCATATGAAATTCCGCACCGCTCCGTTTCCGCAGTAATAGAGTATTTCTATACGGCGGAATTTAATTCGGGCCCCCGGAGGCTGAATGGCGGCTGGCGTCTCGGTTGCGTCTCGCGGATGAAAAGTTCGCTACGCCATCATAAATTCGGCCGTGAGGAACGTCGCGTTTATCCGAACAATAGAGGTCGCAAACCCCGGAAAATCAGCACGGCGAAATTTGCGGCTGCGCATAACGGAGTATAATACAATAAATAGATAAAAAAAAATCCCGCCTGTCGTTCATTCCGCATCACAAAAAGTTTCAGTGAAAATGCTTCTTGCTTTAAACTGAAAGGCCGATAACAATATTTTTAAGATCGATTGCTTGAAATTAATAAAAATGATCAAAAATTATTAAAAATTAAAAAGTGTGTATATGTTTTATTAAAATTAGGTAGAATTCAAGATAAAAAAATTGTTACTTTTTGATTTTCTAACAAAAGCAACTAGTATAATGAGAGTAAACGTTTATAGTCTAACAGGCACTGATAAAAGGTTTGATCATAAACGTTTACTCTTAAAGTCGAAAGCAAACATCTTTGAAATCGATCCATTTGGCTAGAACCGACGAACAGACGACTTACGAATTACGAACTATTACAGGCGACATTTGTCCTTTTTGGGGCGAGGGTTGCAAATAAGTCGGGCGAACCGGAACGAAAAATAGAGTCATATTTTTGGGGACAGCTGTGCTGGCGCACCGTCTTCGCGGAGATTCTAATAAGAACCGCATAAAGCTTAGAAATTAATGTCTTCCACCTGTCTCGCTTCCTTCTCGAGCTGGGTTGTCGTGCTGTGGTACCCGATG
Source organism: Acromyrmex echinatior (assembly GCF_024713525.1). Taxonomy (NCBI): domain Eukaryota; kingdom Metazoa; phylum Arthropoda; class Insecta; order Hymenoptera; family Formicidae; genus Acromyrmex; species Acromyrmex echinatior. The sequence goes on along the minus strand of NC_141855.1, from coordinate 4,924,913 downwards.
AAGTTCCTTGCACCTTCTCTCGTTCTTCTTGCCCCTCGGAATGGGTTCTAGACCGACGTAATCGGCCCGCCATTGATTTGTGGTAAAAGAGAATAACGCGCTGGCCGAATCCTCTTTCATGGTATTAAATTCAGTAACACTTTCTTTCCACGAACGATAGCTTTCCCTTTGATCTCACTTTCTGTTTGATTTCTAAATAACTTACATATTTGTAAAATAATATTATTATTAATATTCCTGTTATTTTTTATTATTTATTTATATTTATAAAGATGTAGCGAGATAAATTTATAATTTACACGCTTTGTTTTAATAACCAATTATGTAAAATAAGTGTATTGATATCTGATTTTTGTTAAGATAATTTACGAAAGAATATAAGAAAAATGAGATAATTTAATTGCCGTTATATTTGATATTGACTTTTAAGTATATGTGACTTTACTCTTAAAAACACTGACTTCTCTTTTCGGTCATAATTAAAAAATTTATATAGTATAATTAGTATAATTAGTAGATAAAAGTGTTGCAAATTTTTTATGCAAATGATTAATTTAATCTCATAGCTACGGTGTATATAATGTTAAACAATTATTCTACTATAGTACGTCGTCTCGTATGTAGCTCCGGTTTATGAACTTTTGTAGGCTTTTACTTTGCGCTTTGTCTTCTTTCCCAACTTGTTATCTATAACAAGATAGACTCATAAAGGCAAAGCGCAAAATGCAAGATGGAAAGCTGCAAGGTAGCTTTGCGAAATAATTCACAACTCTGCGCGGCCGCCACCTGGAGTACAATCGCGTTAATTTTGAATCGTTATCTCTTCACAGGTAAATTTCGGACAGCAGCACCTAATATTTATCATTAAAATTGTGAGAACAAAGCGACGAGAGCGAAAACCAGACAATAATATAAAAGCGAAATAACCAAGATGCAGATAAAAATAAAAATAACAGAATGCATTAAATTGTAGATTGGGGAATAGAGAAACGAATCTCTGACACAGAGATGGGTAACCTGCAGCATGTTATTAATGGCATACGAAGATATTCACGCTTAAAGAAGTGCGTTGTTAGAGAAAAATTATAAAAATAAATGACATGAAATAGTAATTGTACACTGAAAAAAAGATTGGTTGCTGCAACAATTTAGATAGTAAAATATGGCATAGCATTTTTAATCTGTGCAACAGCAAATTTTTAATTGCGTTAGCCTATTCGCAATGTCAATATATGATTTCGATAAGCTAATGCAACCAAAAATTGGCTGTTAGTCAATTGAAAAAGCTATGACATATTTAGCCAATTTTTTCTTTCAATGTACTCTATTAAAATCTATATTTTACATTTGCTTTCTTTGGTTACGTCCATTAAGCTGATATTCATTGCTCTGTCATTTTTGTCATGAAGATTTCGAGTATAATTATTGGCTATCAGATAATTTTCTAGAGAATTCTGTTCGATAGCTAATCAAAAACTATAAAAGATAGAATAATGCTTTAAGCGTGAAAACAAAACACATGATGCAATGATTAATATTTTAATGATTAATATTTTAATCTCTGATTAATATTTTAATCTACTTTGGTTTGCAATGGTTTATTTTACAACGAACATAAAACAGAATATAATAAAAGAAATAAACTTTATTAAACAGAAGAAGTCTTTTTCAATGCTATAAAGAAGAAAATACAAATAAGATTACGAGCTTTTCTTTTTGCTTGATTCTACAGTAGAGCTCACCAAAGATTTCGAATCTCTATATAATAAGCACATTAAATAAAAAAATTGATTACTAATTTAACATAGACGACGTTTACACTTTTAATCGGATTTATTATCATCCATGGATTTAAAACTGGCCAATTATAGCTATTCCTCTGAAGAATAGAATGACTGTGATTGACCAATTTCTAATTGCGGATATTATTAAACCCGATTAAGTGTGTAAACGTAGTCAATATATAATTCTCAATCTATTTTGTATTTTTCGTAATTTCTATTTCTATATCTTTTGCTGAATATTTATTTTTTCTTACATAAAAATATTCACTGTAACATACATCCTTTATCTATTTTTATAAAAGCCGAAAGTGTGTTATGTCAAAGTAGTACGCATTGATGTATAAGATTATGCGATATATGTGATACTGATCAGATTGAGGACAGGAAAAAGAGGTGAAAGAAGAAAGAAAGAAGGAAGAGAGATACTAACATGGATCAATAAAAAACGAATGAGTAGGATCGTATGCATTTTTAAGGGCACTAACCTTGTCAATGGTCCTTACTAGGACTTATTGCTTGAACTGCGTATTTTATGGCAGCTTTCGCGTATCTCAAAGGGGCTTTCCGATTTCGCGGCGCCGTTAGGTCAGTGGGTTATGCGCTACAATATCCTCGATGTATTGTCTTTTTGACCTCGTTCTCTCGCGCAATTTACGATCAAACTTTACCGAGTATCCACGAACTTATGTAATTCAATTTAATGTCACAATTTTTATATATGTCGTATCGATGTACTTTGATTTATAAGTTTATTGAACGTATTAGTAACAAATATTATTTTTTGTGTTTTCAGATTCCACATCGAGACATCGGGGGAATTCAACAATCGAAAATGTGAGTCTTTTTACTACTGTTTTCATTTTTTTTTTAACAATTGAATTGAAACAAGGAAGTATGAAAATAGAATATTTATTATTTTTATTTATACTATAATAATTTAAAATAACGTTATATTGTTGATCATAAACTAATTTTATTTAGACATTGACATAATTATTATTGTAAAAATTGTGTCAATAATATAGTATATTTTTTTGTTTTATTCATTTCGTTTGAAATTGTCGAGCGGTCGATGTCAATCAGAAAAGAAGAGAATTTAAAGAGAGAGTTTAAAGAAGAGAATCAGGTGACTTTAAAAAAGAGAAGCGAACGTCTCCATTTGAACGGTATTTAAATGTAATGGGCGCGATGTGTCAAACGGATCGACAGTTTAAGAGCAGATCAGATTCAGATTTATGACACCGCGATGCGAAATGAACTATAAATTTTAATTCGTTCGCGATCGCCCGCTGAAATCGCCGTGCGAATCCGGATCAATTGCAGTTGCCGATGCAACAGTGAATAAACGCGAAACGCGGAATAATTTAAGACGCCGACGTAAATAAAGTTCATCGGAAAATTTTGCGCACGATTTATCGTTATTCGTGATGTATACCGCTCGAGTTAGTGCTGATTTATGGTTTTGTATTTCAATAAATAGATACGCGATGATAAATCAATAATTTTATATCCATCTAGAAAAGACAAGAGAATATGAATAATGACCGTATGGTTAAATTAAATCACTTAAAAATCATTTTAATTACCAGATTATGTGAAAATAATTTAGAGGCTATTGCAAGAGTTAATTATAATTTTCTACGCTTCATACTGCAGCTTTATCAGAGCACGTATTACAATACATAATACTTTATACAAATCTAATGAAATCACAAAATTACAAATTACAGAAATACATTTGCATGAAATTATCTGCATATTTTTTCGCGATGTTTTTATGAAAATTAGTCTCCGCAACGGTGAGCGAATATCAAATTCAATTATGCCGATAAATCCGTCGCATTCCCGACATAATTAGTCGTGCCAGAGTTCTTGTAGTAATTACGGCCGAGTGCACCACTCCGGTTGTTACATTAACCCCGGTGGCACATCGACTGGGAACACGAGGAAACACGCGTAATATCGTGCAGTCGTATCGTAATACTGCGACGAGATATCGATCGTCGCCGTCCACGCGAACGAACGAACAATCGTGATGCGCGAATTTTCTCCGAAATCCGCATCGCACAGGATTTCATCGCAGAAGTGCCCGATATTGCTCGGGATTGCGTGGTCAAATTTAATTACCAGTTTCGTAAATTCGCGCGCCCATCCACCGGCCAATTAATCGGATTTATGGCGAACGGCGAACCTGAAGGTTTTCGACAGGGTTTAGCCTTGTTTCGATATGTATTGCTCTTTTACTCGGAATACGAGAAAATCATCCTTTTGAATATTTTCAAAACAAATCTCTTAAAAGCTAAAAAATTTTACATAGTGAGAAAAATGGTTCGATTCTATCTTCTCTCTTCAACAAGACTTATACGGTTAAACGCATTTTGATTAAGTCAACCAGAATTTCCAGTTATTATGGCAAGACTCGAAATTTTACTAAATTTTAACTAAAACTTTTGGTAAATTATGTTGTGTATGTATGTGTGTGTTTTTTGTGTGTGCGCATATCGTTATGTCATGTATAGTGAAGTGGAACAAAGTAATATGTGACATAGCTCATAAAGAAAACATCTTCTCTTCTTCGCCAATGTAATTTTGAGATAGTAGTTTTAAAGGTTATTGTAATAGAGTAATAAAAAAAAATTTGGATTTTTATAGTTATATTACTTTAAGTATCGCATTTGGATTATGAGTGTATTCTGTTCTGCGCATGATGAATTATTTATTTTTGTTTACATTCAATGACTAACGAGGATAAATAATGCATTATTCGTGGAACGAAATACACCATAATTAACGGAGAAACTATTTAATCAACAAAAAGTTCCGCAAATATAATTGAAAAATTTATATGATTAACGAAAAATTCTGATAAATTTAACGGGAACGCATTTGATCAACAAGAAATTTTGGTATATTTAATGAGAAAAATTATTTAATCAAGAAAAAATTAATCGTATTCATCCGGTAATTTTTACAAGAATTTTGATTTATTTTTTAACAGACATTCTGATTGAATCTAACAGATTTGAAATTAATGCAATCAATCTCTTTTTTTTTTAGTGATATAATTAAATTAATAACTGTTCTTCTATCGAGTTTTTCAGAGATGTCATCTTTGTTGTTTGTTATTGTTCAACTGTTATAGATATTTACAATATATAGATATTTATTAGAAATGTTGTGTACTTTTGTATAGTTATTTATAATGCGCAGGATTTTGGTAGCTATTTTCCTTGCATGACAGGCTTAATGGTAAGAGGAACTTTAGCTGAGAACGTTACTTTAATTTTAAATTGATTCGAAGTTGCTTCTGTGTTGCGTGGAGTTAAATGACTTCCTGAGTGGACAGTAAAGCTTGGTGTCGAGTTAGGTACGGTGCGAGCTTTCACGTCACACACGGAGCTGTCGACTGTGCATGCTATTGATATCGTGAAATATGCTCTCTCCACTTTAAGAAAGTCTTTTTATGATTGGTCAACCAAAGCTAGAATTCAAGAAACAAGAAACTTCAAGAAGAAATTCTTGGAAAATAATACTGAATCTACTCTGGAAATCTACGCTGACCTCGAAGCACGTTACGACTTGTACATCACATCCTTAACTTCAAGAAAACAATTTGAAATAATCTTCCGTGAGCATTGTGCTTAGTACTTATAACTGAGCGCTAATTTTCAATTACAGATAAAAAGACGATATAAACAAAGAACTCGAATATTGCAAAAATTACATTAACTTACTTTAAACATATTAAATATGCCTTCCAACAAGTGACACAAATGATACAATGGATCATTACATTCTTGTTGTTTGCTAATGTTAAACAAAGTTGACATGATTATTGTGTCGCTTCGTGTCGCTTGTTGGAAGGCACACTAATTTACAGAATAAAAAATGCAATATTCTTGCTTTTTAAAATAACTTTTAGTAGCAATAATTTGTATCTAAAATCATTAACGAATCAACTTAATGTTAATTTGCTATATTCAAAATTAATTAATTTTATTTAGTTCGTATTAAGGATGTCCGTATTTTTTTAGGAGAGATAAATCAAAATTTTATAATAATAATATTTCATTGCACATTTTTTACCCATTTATATTCATACATACAAATTTATTACTATTATTTTGAGAATATATAATTATTATATAAATGTATTATATGTATACATCGTTTGGTATTAAAATTTTTATTGCCACGACAAGATAGGTGTAAGTCGAGAAAGAGAAGTTATATTAGAAATGTCGCACAGGAGGAGGGCAAATGTCTCCTCTTGCCCCTTTCTTATCCACCCCTCTAGATGCTCGTAGTTCGTACTAATTAAGAGATAAACTTAATTTTCTCTTTGCAAAATTTTGTTAAGCGTTTTTTAATCTCTTATATTTGAATTAAGATGACAAAGAGGCAAAAATAATTTCGATTATTATAGCGTGTCATAGTTGTTACGTCAGTTCTTTTCAGTGGAGATTGGTGACAAGACGATGTCGTTTGCGTGGAAATAATTGTTAATAGGTTCTGTTGTTAATAAATTGTACGCGAAGACGATGTATTAACGTTGATTCGTAGCAGTAAATCCTTGACGTTTACGCGACGTAAATTTAATAGCTGTTCCCTTTGGCTAAGCATCGTATTTCCTGCATTTTTGATGCTCGTTTACGACTCTTGTTGCTTTTATTTTATTTATTAAAATATTAAAGGACAACGAGACACAATTATTAATTTATTAATTTTTCTTGATTCTTTAAGAAGATAGTCTTCTATTTTCATTAATTAAAAGTATACGTATTAAAATTTAAATTGCTTGCAACAAATTTAAATCTTTTTATTAAACAGAATTATATAATAATTGTATATTATCATAATGATATTCAAGGATTTTATTTTAATATGACATTTTTAAGTTAACTTTGAATGCATAAATATTTTTACAATTGCAATAAATAAAATTAGTAACAATAATTCTAAGACATCTGTATTTTTGTTACGATACGTTCCAATAACTTTTACGAGGCTTCTGTCTAGAGTATCTTCTTTTCTATATGACGTTGCGAATGACGATGTGCGATCGCTAAATTTAATGTCGTGTCGTGTATATAGTGGTTGTCTTTCGACGATGTCTTGTGCCACATCCTTCTCCTCGGATTATTCTCGATACCCATGGTTTTACAGCGCTGTAAAGCCTCTCGTATCTTGGTGTGCTTTATATCAATCTCACAATCATATTTCAAACGCGTGAACAAGGCGCCTCATGCTCACTCATCACGATGTATGAACGGAAATTCGATTCTTCTCTGACGGACTCGATCGGCAATTTATTATATATCTTTGATTTTTCAATTCTTATATTTAAATTCTTATGATTATCTCGATTACTGTTTATTACAAATAGTGTAATACTGTTATCGAGGAATAATTATTAGGTGTTGGAATTAATTCGTAGCGTTTTACAAGTGATGGGAAGTACTTTCATTAATGTATTTTTTAATGCTCATGTGAAATAAATAACATTCTTTCATTAAAAACGCTACGAATTAATTCCAATACCTAATAGATACATTACTTTAAATAAAGGAATAATAACGAAGGATTAAATACGAAGGAAAATATCGAGGAATAATTAATTTTATTAATTATTTCAAAATTATTTCTTTAATGATTTTATATAATTCTACAATAGAGTCGTCGTAAGCGGTAAATCGTAAAAAATTAATCAATCATACTCGATTATTTTTCTTACACTTAACTGTGATTGGCCAATTTTTTACAGCTTACGACCTTATTGTGTAGAACAGACATTATACTTTAGTCAGAATTTAATTATCTATAATTTTTAGTATTTTTTAATATTTGATACTGAAGTTAATTAATATCAGTATGCCTTCTATATTGAAGTTTCCTTTTGTGGTGTAATCATTGAGATTATATTGAAAAACTTTAATTTGATTGTATCGTCTAGTAATCATGTTTTGTGCGTGCGTGTGTGTGTGTGTGTGTGTGTGTGTGTGTGTGTGTGTGTGTGTGTCTCAGGAAATTTTTTGAAATTCTGAATTTAATATTTAAGTGTAACGTAAATCGATTCACGTTCGATCGAATTAGCGCTTTTCTCATTCTCAAGCAACCACAGGTCTTTTTTTTCTGCAATTGAGGAATTCAATATCGGAAGTCTTCCTCTAATTTTTCTTTTTGCTATTGCTCTCTCGACAGCATTGCGTATCGTCCATTTTTCGGTTCAGAACACGTTCGACCCCTACGTTTGTTGGTTCATAATTTCTGAAAAGTTCATAACTTCCAAGAAGGCGGCAACGCGGTAAACGTCAGCACGCGAACTTCGCGTCGTTAATATAAGGTAGACGTGCGTTTATGATCGCCACCAACTCGGGCGTCTCGTCTCATCCGGTAGACGACGCTCAATCTCACTGTAATTTCGCGGTATGACTTCATCCGCTTTCTAAAGATATCACGAGATGAGACTCACAGATTTGTCTTGCACTTTTTCTATTTTTTTTTATCTTTTTATACTTATCTCTTTTTATTAGACTATATATATAAATTTTCGGGATTATAATTTACGTGCACGGTACATTGATAATAATTTACTTTACGCAAAAGTTCACCAATCAAAGATATTGAAAAGCAAAGAAAGTTGATCAAAACTAGCTTGAAAAGGATATCTCTATACATATTTTTATTCTTTATTACAGCAATCTAGAAAGTTAAATGATGAGAATCGGACTTTTTAACAAGTTGAATATTACGAAAACAATTCGAGGAGAATTTTTAATTACATGTAAGCCAACTTACGTAATTATTCAGAATCTTCGCTTATTCCTGCTACTAAATTTATAACAAAGAAATAATTCATTTTCATACTTTAACTTATCAAATGTTAAAATATTTTAATTGTAGAGTTACGCTTGTTTTAATTTAATGTACAATTTATTTGTTGGATATTTAAAATATTTGGTCGTTTGTTCATGAAAGAAGTGTGTTTAAAAGATTATAAATTTTAAATAGACATCTAATTATATATAATGGCTTTTCTCATGATGTAAAAAGGAAGAAGCCTGTCGTTTTACACTGTCAGACTTAATTCAGAAATTAATAAATTAATAAGTTTCCTTTCTTGCATCTCGGTTTGTGATTTTATTCTCGTCAGTTTGTAATCTTCATTGCATATTATATGCTTGTTTATAGGATAGCATTGCAATCTGTGAGAAAGATCTTTTTACTCTCTCTCAATAAGATAATCATATCATAGGATAAATGTAACAATCATCTTATTTTACTGCAAATAAGTTATTCTGTTACTTGCGGATTATCTCGTCACATTTATTACAGTTAGTAAATGCAAATTAGTAAATCCAAGGTATTATTATTCGCATGTATAACACTTTACTTTTTTTCACTTTTAGCATTTATTACTTTTTGTTACTTGAGAATTTTAATAAAACGAGTACATATAATGAGGACATGAGCATATCTTATGAGATATATTTCTGCACTTCTTTAATAAGCATAAATGCGTTGTATTACTAGTAATTCTCTGTCCTTTTACTTAACAGGACACGTCCGTACATGTATTGACCTTTACTTGTTAATTTTCCACACGCTTTTAAATATCTGCATGCATAGAATTTTAATGAGAAAACTTATTAAATGTTAGAGAATTTTACTATTAACTGTTTGTACGTGATTATGCCTTGAAACATGTAATGTGAGAGGAAAACGCAATGAATATCATCGCCAAAATTTTATCGAGGGATACTATCGGGAAATTTCCACATAAAAATATACCGCTATAAATTTTCCTAACCAGCCGCAGGTGATCGTTGACTTTTACTTTACGATTGTCGTAATAAAAATGTCTTTGTCAGAAGGATTGTCGGTTACTTGTTTCTTCTCTCTTTCTTTCCTTCTCCCCCTTCTCTATCTTTTTCTCCCCTTATCTTTTTCTCCCCCTATCTTTTTCTCCCCCTCCCCTCTCTTTCTCCGTACCTGTCACGCTTTTCGGCGCGCTTTTATTGTCTTAACGGTTTTTTTATGCCATGCACAGCGGTGTATGCAAAACGCATATAATAAAAAGAGGCAAAATATTCGAACGGCAGCTGATGCTTGCAGTCGTAGACCAGACGTTGTTTTACTGCGTACTTCAGATCGATCGGAATAGAATTCTTTAAAACTTCAACGTTAGCGTCATAGTCTTTCAATTAAAGATTTCAATCAAAATTTAGAACGTAATGTCTATGTCTACATCGAAATCTAATAGGAAATATATTTTATATCTTAAATAATGAAGAGTATTTTAGCGTAGATTTCCTTTCAAAAGAAATTTATATTATTTTGTAGGGAAATATTATGTTTAAAAAAATATTATTCTTCTCTGGATGGTTTATAAAAAAAAAGAGAATAGAGTAAAATACTTTTATGAAATAATAAATATATAGATACATTATATGAGAGATTGGCATTACCGATGTGAAAATAGTTATGTCTTTCGTAATGGAGTTGTGAACTTAATGACTTAATAATGAATTTAATATGCTTTATATTCTTATACTACATATATATTTTTTATATTTTTTGTGCATCTCATGATTCTTCAAACAAGAAACGTTAAAGAAATGCTGTTTAATTACATTGAAAAAAAAAATAACGACTGCTTTTCTGCGTGCGATGGACGTGGTATTGTTTTAACGACAGCAACGTCTAGAGGACTCCCTAACGAGAGACTTTATATGTCCTGGAAAATCTTCGTCCGCGACGGATCACTCGCGAATAAAAGTACGAATCTCGCGATAGTAGAGACGTGCGTCTAAGCTCGTAAAAAGCAACATCGTGTATTCGCGATTGCATATCTGTGCGCGACATTTCGCGCCGCGCCATCGTATTTCGTTACAAAATAACTTCCCGTTTCGTGTAGAGAGTGATAATCATAAAATCCAAACACCTAAATTTTTTTCTTAAAAGTGTGAAATACTCATTCCGAAAGAACAACAGAAATATGGAAACGTTGGAAGAAGAGCAAATAAAGATTTGTAAGTGTTCAAGATACATAAGTAACAATAAAGAGTGCAAATGTGCAACACAGAATATGGATAGATTTAAATTTAAATGTGATTTTGAAGATAATGTTTCCTTGATATATTAGACAAGTAAAAAAGTTGCATTTAGAATGCAATTCTTTCCTCTTTTCTGAACATTAAACTTAAAGAGTTGGAGAATCAATACAAATATTTTCATCATTTGTGAATTATATATATTATGCACTAAAGTTTAAATCTGAAAATAGCAGATAGTGCATAATACATACACAAAAAATGACAAAATATTTGAGAAAGATATATAAATTGTTGCTGTATGTAACAACTATATAGCATATTGTACATTTTGCTTTCAACGTTTCTAAACTTTCAATTAAACAAATGAAATTTTTTATGCAGATGTAAGAAGTGAAATGAGTAATACATCGTAGGATTATTCTGACCTGTAATTTTTATATAAGGAAATATAAAAGTAAATAAAACCAGGCAAGATACAAATATAAAAATACAAATATATATATTTATATTTTTGTATTTGTGTCTTATTTATATATGTATAAATACTTAAGATGCGTTCGGTTTTCACGCTCACACACACGCTGTATCAGTTAATTCTTATTATCTATCAAATATTAAACGAGGATAAATGATAGCGCTGTGAAACGTCCACAAAACGAATCGCACCTTAAGTATTAATATATTTATTTGTATTCATATCTTCCTTGTTTCTGTTTATTTTTATTCCCAAAAAAGGTGAAAGAGGACCATTATATATATGAAATAGATAAAGGTGGAAATTCGCTGAACGAATCGCCGACGAAACGATAGCCGCGCAAAATAAAGCCGCGTACATAGAGAGGCGCATCCTCCTCCATTTCAGAGGATTAGAACGTGGCGTTGCATTGTCGCCATGAATATCTCTCCCGGTCTTTTTTTCCCAGGCTACGACTTCATAAACGTTCTCATAAATTTCCGTCGACTGCCACGTCTATACCTGTGTGCACGCGCGCGTTCGGTATCGCCGCCGTAAAACCCGCCGGACTATTTTCCTGAGGGCGGTTATGCGTTATCCGGCAGATTGTCTGCAACGGACGCGGGCAACGAATAAAAATGCATCGCCTACCGATATCGAAAAATCGTTAGGAGGAATAACCGCGGAGATATACGCGGGGATATCCCGGCGCGTGTAAGCGTACGCCCGCGCGCTCTCGATATGCTTTCCGCCATCGTTTCAATTATTCTTCGTTATTGTCCCGTTCCGCAAAACCATGGTCGCTTTGCGAATTCATGGAAATAAACGCTACCGAGATATATGGGCTTTAATATGCCAATCTAAGACGTTTATTATCATTCTATTAAAATTATTTATGTTGGAAAACCCTCGATTCATAATAAAAAAATATAAATGTGTATAAATGTGGGTATCAACAGTCAAAGTGGAATTACAAATAGCAAAAATTGTTCTGAAATATTATAATACATCTTATAATCGTCATAAATACGTTGAATAAATTAAAAATACAATTAGTCTTTTTTATCAGATTAAGAATATTTAAATATTTTTTGTTTTTAAATAATTATATGATATAATAACACAGACTATTTAAAATACAAGCTTATTGCTTCGGTATATGTATGGCGCTTTAGCCATAATACTTTTTCATCGACGCTATAATTGAACTAGTAAAGCAATTTAAAGCACAACGATGATTCTCTTATTCGTTCGACCATATGATCGATTTGTGACGCATCTCTTCCTTTTGCGATAGTAATAATAATAGTGATGCGACGTCGCTCATGCGACGCTTCACGCCGACTGTCACGTTGAATTTAGCGTCAACTTCGTCACGGCAAACTCGTTACACGATTTAAGGATTTACAGCCGCCAGACTCGAATCAGGAGCTCTGGTCGACGATGAATCGGGCGGACTATACCGGCGCAAACTCTTGCCCTTCGTTTACGCGTCTACCCCTGATGTTAATAGTCTCGCGACGGATAAGCCGTTTTTGAAATGACGTTCGAACAGAATAATACATAGAGGGTCACTTTTCGCTCTCGCGATCCCTCAACCAGTCCCTTTCCTCGAGTCCTTTCCTTTTCGGCGAACTGAAGGATCCTCCACCGGGTCGGCTTCTACCCTCGAAATGCGTGAGACACTCCTCTTTTATGGCGGATGTTTTCGGCAACTCTCTCGTGTACTGGCTATCTTGGAAACATGCACAGGTTAACGTATATAAAGGGAGATTTGTTTTACTGAAAATGCGAACAGCACTCATGCTCTTAAATTGAAGTAATTCTCTGCAAAGATTGTATCTATTTGTCATTAATTGTTGCAATAAAATTGTCGCGATTGATTCGACAATTTCTCGAGATAAGAAAATAAGCGGATGTGTTTCTCCGACGTAATTATGCAGTAAAACTTCTTGTGTATTCCTATTGTTACGCGAAATATGGAATATTCGTTTTATGAATGTCATTTGAAATCGTATCGTTGCAACATATTGTTTAGATTTGTATAAGGAATAGCAAATATTTACATTTAATTTGACTTAATCTTTAAATTAAAATTTGTATAGCTATATTTATGACTTAGTTTTCAAACAAATCAAAATCATGTATAATTAGGAAAAATAATACAATATTAGATACTCTGTCCAGAGAATTGTCGCAGAGATTTATTTCACATTTGTTCGCTTATTTTTTTTTGTACTAATTCTTTAATAATTACTTAATACATTTATATAATTTAGGGTTGAAAGAAAAATGATTGAAATATCTTTCTTTATTCTCTTTTTCAAGAATTTTAATAACGTGTATTTGTTTTGTATGTATAACATGTATAGTGCAGAATTTCGCGTAATTCTCTTTAATTTTCTCACTCGTACAAATTCGGGATCAACAAAATTAGGTTAGATAACTAACAAACGCCGATTTTGCGCATACAAAACGCGCCTCGTTAGTTTTAGTCCCCGCGAGTGATACGTACTATCTCGTTACGTTTTGATCAATCATACTCTTTGCAGATAATGACGTTGTCCGGTAGAGGTAACAAAGGGGAAACCGCATAAAAGGCATCAAATTACTAGCGTGTACGATCTCGTAATGACACAAGAACACGCGGCAAAACATCCGAATTATTTCGCAATACATAGTCAAAGTTTCCATTGTTTCCAAATTGAATTTTATCTTTATCTATTAATCTTATAATAGATAATTCTTGTTCGAAAAGATGGGTAATATATGTTTTATATAAAATAATCGTGCAGCATTGTATTATTCTTGCAATATATATGTATATATTTTATTTATTGAATCGGAAGTTAATTATCACCGGATAATACGAAAAATTTATTTTAATTTCTATGTAAATGAAGAAATATTAAAGTAAGGGTATAGATAATGAAAAAATAGTAGGACTGAAACTGAATGAACGAGTTAACCTTCCTTCGAAAATTCAATTTTTCTTGCTTCAGAGGACAGCAGAGTTATTTTTTTACTTCCATAATTATCTTCCTAAAAGAATACAAAAGAATATGAGCTTTACTCATCAAAATGCAAGGCAGAATATTTTAAATGAGCTGAAAACAATAAAGGGCTGTATCATCAAGAGCTCAGCTAAATGAAACTTATAATATCTTTTACGCATGAAAATATTAATTTTGCTAAAAATTTAAATTTTATAGAAATGAAACGTAAATAATTAAGAATTGCTTGTTAATAACACATAATATTACTATAAAATTTTTATTTTAATAATCAAATTTATGTTTATTTTTAATGAAGAAATATGGTGGTACAAATGATTTGCGTGATCAGAATTTAGAAATAACATGCATAATTTAATATGTTTGTTTTAATTATTACTTTTGATGTTCATAATGAGACGATAGGAACAATTGAAAGCTCTCTGCTTTTATATCTGCATAAATTATCAATATTAATTTGTTAAAATTTCCAATCGCGCGCGCGTTATCTCTGACGGGCGTATTAATTCTGCCGATATTCGAACGATGGATATCTCTCACTACACGTCATTGCGTTTGACGTCGCGGCTTGTCAATTCGTTAGTCTCTTCCCCTTTGGACAAACGTGTCTTCGTTATAATTATTAATTATGATAAATACTCATTTTCTCATTACTACAAAATTCCCCGAAGCGTTGTCAATCAACGCTTACATATACATACAAGCACCATCGAACGTTACATAGAAGTAACACGAAATATATTCGCATAAAAATTTATTTGATTGGAACGCGAAAGATCGACGTATTGCAACGTCCGAAAAATCAATTATCTTTTGCTAGTAATATAATAATCGAACAAATTTTACTGACATATTGAGAGAGAGAGAGAGGGGGGGGGGAGAAGGAGATTGACACACAATGCGTGATATGTAGATCGAAGATTTATGAATTACGTTGAGATAAATTATAATAATTATAAGAAATAATATTTCTATCATACATATAATTAAAATATACAGAAATGAAATTATAACATTCGAACAATTAATATTTTCTATAACAATATTGAAGGTAATATTAATTGCAATTTTTGCAATATGCATAGCATAGCAGATAGGAGGTTAAAAATTTATATGTAACAAAAATGTTTAACCTACTATAATTATAAAGATTTTACGATATATTGTTAAATATTCTGTACTCTTAATAAGCTATGAAAATTCGAAATTTGCATTATGTAGGTATCAGGTGTATTGTTGCGTCCGAGCGCTTCCTTTAAAATTACCATGTAAAAGCGTGGAATTCTCGGTATATGCATGTTGGCACTTGAGCCGCGACTCCATCGTGAAATCTGTCGATAACATTCGTGCTTGGCTTACTTCCAGCCTCGGGAACAGAGGGAAAACGACGAAGAGCGCGTAAAAAGCGGTGCAAAGAGCGTCGCGAGTGCGATCGGGACTTCCGGTGACTTTAATTAGCGGTTTCCAATTCGTTAACGGCGCGATACGTGAGCGGAATTTTTCGCCTGTCGAAAAAATTAGCATTTTGTCCAGCGTTCTCTTTCAACTAATTTGGCCAAGACGCGCCCCTTGATAGCACACCCCTTGGTAATTGAAAAAAGACCTTAATAGTTTTTAGTGGAGTTAACGTTGGAATTTTAAATTTTTAGATGCAGAAAATTGGATTGATAATAAACCGATTTACATTCACGAAGATACATTTCTCGCAATGATCAGCAAATTTTTTACATAAAAATAAAAGTATCGTGTTCGTGTATAAAGGATTATATATTACGCTAGCTGGTTTGAAAAATAGTTTTGGATATTGAAAGAACATATTTGGATTATTCAACAAATAAAAATATACTTTTAATAGTATTGAAAATAGTATAGAAAATAGAAGAAAGAGAGAAAATGTATAGCAAATCTATAATGTACGTCTTTAAAGAATTAACATGAAAGTGAGAAAGAAAAAAGAGGAAGAGAGAGGAATAAGGTGTGGATTCTATACTCATTTCTGAGAAATGAAAAATAATCCACAGTGATATGACTCAGCGGGAGTCGATTTTTTTGTTTCTCTAATTTCGGAGAGTTATACGCTTCTGACCGCGTGTAATCGAATAACATAGAATTGCACGAAACTTATACTTCTGCGAATGGAATTGCGGAATATAATCGCGGAGCTGGTCGAGTTGCTTTCGGGAAAGTTACATGAACGATCTATACCTTCCCCTCATTTTTCTATTTAAACTAAATTCCAGTTCTCCGTGTTTAATCAACTATTTTATTCGTTACTTTTTTTTACTCTGTTGTATAATTTACGTTATAATGTGCATATTTCTAT
Organism: Acromyrmex echinatior; assembly: GCF_024713525.1. Taxonomy (NCBI): domain Eukaryota; kingdom Metazoa; phylum Arthropoda; class Insecta; order Hymenoptera; family Formicidae; genus Acromyrmex; species Acromyrmex echinatior. Next base: position 4,908,282 of record NC_141855.1, on the reverse strand, counting down.
TTTTAATATTACGTATTTATACAAAATCCAAATTATTTAAAGCTTGCTCTTAGTGCATTAATGTAAAATAATTATTTGTATTATTTTTTAATCATAATGTATAAATTGTTTTGAACCATGGAAGAGATAACGGAAGTACACGAAATTATCTCAATAATGATGGTAATAAAATTATTAATAATATATTTTTATCTTCACTGATTTGTTTTTACACATTAATTTTACTAATATTTTAATTTTCTACTTTTTTTAATAATAGAATTATATTTAAATTATTATAAATTTCCTTTGAACAATTTATGTATACATCTATGATTTATATATAGAACACTTGACACTTCCGACTTTCTTTTAAGTTTTAATAACATTTTTAAGAGCCGACCTTAATAACTCGTTTGATGAAATATTTCTAGAAAGACAGACATCTAGAAAGATGATTAGTATCAAATTCGTCGTAAACTGCGCAGCGAGAAGCCTTAAAAATAAGTTGCACGTCTTCGTTAAGAACAGATTTTGCTATGGAACTAATGCGGGAAAGCAGAAAGAGGAAAATGCGTTAAAGCGTGTAATGAAGACAAAAGCTTGGTCGTAAGATCGTCAGTGAATTTTTTAGGGTCAACTCGTCAAAATTAATTACACTGTCGTCTTTAAGGAGCGTTGAAAAGTTCTTCTGCAAAAGATATTTCTCTTCTCTCTCTTTCTCTTTCTCGCGGAAAAAGAACTTTATTATGCCGAGCCGAGTTTAAAAGTCAAAAGCCCTTTACTCGGTTTCATAACGATTTACTTTAATTAAAGTATCTTTAAAACGATTACGAGGAAACTGCTTCCTGGAAGATATTCGATCCTATACACTGGCATCGAGTTTAGTCGTTTTATAATTTTAAGTTACAATCATTTTATTCTCTCAATTAAAAGTAATATTACTTCTGACTGTTTCTATTTTAAAAATAAGTAAATAACAGTTTGTCTTTAAGACGGCAGGACTATTTCGATGCCGGAATAATGCTGCATAAAAAAGCGATTTTACTTTGTAAAATCTCTCTAATTTCCTTGATATTTAATTAATTGGAAGATCCGAAGATCGAATGCATTCCATCCTTGAATTTATAGTTGGTGTCCTTGGATGCAACTCGTCATTGCAGCTGCACGAAGCCTTAAAGATTAGCATCCTAATAATATATTCTGATAATGTCGAGAGACGACACTTATAATTACCTACATCTCGAAACACATTACAGTCTCACTAGTTGCATTCGCTCGTCTCTCATCGAGCTCAATTCTATACTGAGGCATCCAGTTAAATATTTTTCTCAAGGTTTACTGGGTGCAAGGAAATTGTATATATTCTTCAGCAGTTTTCATTTATTTTTATCTTCATACAAATTAAAAATCGTGCACGCGCATGTCTTCATTTGGCGCGAAATGATACTTCGTCGCTTGTCATCAATTCCACAAGTCTCGACCGGTTGTTTCACATTCCAAGGAGCGAAATTGCATCGCAGATTTTACTGTGGAGCTCTCGAGCTTCCGCATATGAACTGTGATTTTTAGCATCGAGTTGTAATGAGTTGCTGCGACTTCAGCTTGTACATTTGCATCGCTTTATATTATTTTGTATTCTAGAAAATACTAGAGTTTAATTAGTATTAAAATTAGTTGGATTTTATTAGAATGATGATTTACATTAATAATAAATTACTGCGAGCTCATGCATGAGTTAATAGTTTGATATTTTTTAATTTTTTCTAATTGCTTTTACAGAAGAACTCAAAAATTTGTTAATGTAATTTTATATTCATTAAAGAATTTGTTAATTAAAATTATAAATATTACAAATAAATATTACAAAATATGAATAAAAAAGGGACTAATAATAAGGGGAATGTATATTCAGAAATTAAATTATTTTGTTCACATGTAGATATTGGATGCGCTTTTAAGAATTCAATGTTTCACGGAAGTTAAGAGAGTGAAAAAAAGTCGGGGGAAAAATGAAGGCAATTTGAAAGCGTGGCCCAGAAGAATGGAAATAAGAAAAAAAGAGAAGAGCGGATTCATGCCTTACACTTGCGTTTTACAGGGTCACGTATTCGGCCGGAACTTCGCTCCTTAGGTCTAATTATTACTCAGTTTTAATTGCAGTCGACCGCGCGCGTGTTGCACATAAGCGGCCCGACAACCCGTTTGTTTCTCTTTTGATATCGCGAGAAGAAAGAGATAGAGGAGGATGGGAGAAATTTATAGAAAAAGAGAAAAAAGTGATAGTAAATCCTCGCGCGCGCGCGCGCTCACGCTCGCGTGTGTTAAATTGAATTAATTTCGCCCTCTCATTCCGCCGGTCGTTACTCGAGACGAGATAATTAATTGCCGGTTCGCATGGCAGCCAATAAATAAATCTTTTTAAAGCGGAAACTCGCGTGCGACCCAATAATGTCCAATGTTTCGTAGGCGAGTTTCCTCTATTACCATTTATTAATTGTAATATATATTGTGATTAATAACAAAATAATAGTAAATTAATTGATATATATAGCTCCCTTAATTTTTCTCAAAGGAAGCTAAAGTTAATAATAACTGATTAAAAAATTAAAAATAAATCACACAAAGTGTTACAAAATGTAGTAATATTTATATTTAATATTTTGCGAATAAATTTTATTTTGAAGTTTAAAAATATTTTTAAAATTGATATCCAAAGTTTTGTTCTTATTGAGTACTTTGAAAAATGAGTGGCAACGGATACTTCAATTTTAGAATTGTCAATGAAATAGTTGCTAGAACTATTTCATTTTTTCTCAGTGTGGGTAAATTTATCTTTAGATAAATATAAATGGTATTAATAATATTCTTTAATAATATTCTTTAATAAAGTTAAATCATATCATGATTACGGTCATATCTGCTCATTATCATTTATATACGGATAAAAACTTCCGCTGACGGAACTTTGAAAGAATGAGGAAATGGCTGTCGCGGATTACAATAGGTTTTTGCGAAAGAAGGAATAGATAGAAAGAAAGGCAAAGGGACCGTATATCACTGATTCAACTAATGAGCCTGGGAGTTCATTGAGTTCTCGCAAGAAGAGAGGGAACGTGATGGCTGGGTCATCAAACGGATACCCAAAAGTATCGTTGAAATCAAGCGGCGGTTCGATTAAGGCGATGAGAAAAAAGGAGAGTTCCAGTTGGCTCGAAACGGAAGAGAGAAGAAACGGGTGATGAGAAGGGCAGAAGGGCACAAAAGAAGAATTTTGCATGTCTGATTACTTAGAGCGCGGAAAAGACCTTTGTAACTTCCAGGACGTTACTTCCTCGAAGAATCATTCGATATCCCGGCGTGACGATCTTTTATTGAAGAATCAAGATCTTCATTGCGATATCGCGAATAAATGTAACAAAGACGGAAATGATCTTTACTTTTATGGAGATGGATAACTTTGTAAATATTGGAAATATCGATATTATAAACTGTTTTTCAATTGGGTTTCGCATTAACGGGTAAAAGCATTTACGAGACCCTTATTCTTTTAGTCTACTACTATTGTCTGCATAGAAAGTATACACAGAAAGAATACTTTTGCTGAGAAGTATTTAAAAAATTTACCTAACCTCGTTTCATTTTGGTCAGTTTTTCTCACATAGTTATTTTTAGTCAAAGAGATTGTATTCACAAACTTTGCCAGATAATGATTAATTAATTGTAGCAAAAATTTTCTAAGATATATCATTTTCTATGAATATAGAGGTATCGCGATTAATAATGCCAAAGACGTGTCAGACAACAAAATAAGCGATAAAATTTATTCATCAACTTTTTCTTAAAAGTCGTTGTAAATAATGTATACAATGCTTTTAGTGTAAATTATTTAACGCAACAAATTAATATTATATCAACAATCTATAATCAAAACAAGAGATTTTTCTATCATGAATTGATTGAGTTATAAATTGTTGAGTTTTGACAATCAGTCTCAGACAATCAGCCCCAGTATCCTCTATTTCTTTTTATAGCATTGTTATAAATGCTTAAGTTGTGCATAATTATTTTGATATCCCAATAAAATTATTTTCAGATTTGTTTCTAGTTGAACTTTAGATACTCCAGCGAAACTGTTTTTTTTTTTTTGTAAACCTATTGGGTTAAATAACTATATTAATTTACAGGATTGCATTCTGAGTTGCAGCACTATTGTACGATTTCCGATCAACAAGCCAGCAACATAGTGTTGACGTAGATTTACAAGTCAGCGAAATATGCGGAAGTTACATGTCCGACGATAAGGCTCTATGTCTGTCCATTCGCTCACCAGCTCACCAGCTCACCAGCTCACCGTTAATCATTTTCTCGCTTCCTTCTCTTTCCGAATCTTCCCGAGCTTCGGCTCGGAGGTAACTGAAAACTGGCTACTAAGATTGTCATATTGCTCCCGCGATCTCGCATCTGAAATTCAAATGGCCGACGCGAGCCATGACTTTCAAATCTATCGATTAGCGTGGATAGCACTGCGGCGAGATACAAATTCGTCCCGAGATGCTGGCGCATATTTATGCGTCCGACAAGCATGGCTGCGTGATGAATAATAGAGCAAAGAGATCTGTCTAATCCAATGCTGCTCGTTTTAATTTCTTACCTGTTTCACCGCCCACCAGGAGTATGCGCTTTACACAGTTTTGCACGGCATAGTAAGTGAGGAAATGAGCAGAAATTTATTTGCATCGGTAAGAAGAACAGAAAATTTCGATTAAGTGCAAACAGAATTGATGAAAACTTAAAAATTCTAGAACGTTAGTATCGCCGTACAATTCGCACATTTCCCGAAGTAACTCTATTCTGCGTTTTACGATCGAAATAAAATTTCACGAGGAGAATATATGCCACGAAGAAACATGATTACATTAGCATTCAATGTTGTGTTGCGATGATCTACACTTTTTGTTGGAAGATAAAGCGTTGGCAGCGCAAGAAGAACTCGCGAAATAATAATACTAATAAAGTATAATTCGACAATATAATGATAATATATATAAACAGCAATTACGGCTAATTTATGCTGTGATATTGGGGTGCCCCGTTTCAGCGAGAAGATAAAAACCGTGAGGATCGGTTGGAAGAATTCGGCCTCGCTAATCAACATTATCGAAGGGTTTAATCATCGGGTTGATATTTAAACATGCATTATTGCTTGATATGTTGTCGTATATTTTCTTGCTGAGTGCATCATTTAACACCTCGATTAGGGAAGAGATTACACAGCACTTTCAAAACGGAGAATACGAGAATCCTCTTAACCGCGATTAACGAACCGTTAAAGCACTTTGAAGATGAGGCCGCTAAATCATTAATTAAATTTGGATTATTAATAAGCGATTTAGGTAACAAATTTTTTCGAAAAAAGAATCCGAAGAAACAAAATGTTATCCTTGCGAAGTAATAATATTTCCGCAGAGATCTTCACGTTGGATATAATTTACGCGCAGTGTATAAAACTTTTTCGAAGAAAAATGCGCGCCAGTATTGCACTTTCGCAGTCGTCGTCGTAATAATTTCTACGAACTTTGGCCCATTAATAAGGATAATTTTTGCAGGATGTAATTCTTTTTACATTTTCCCTGACATTCCCTTTTTCTCTTTCGCATTTATTTTTCTCATTCATTCATTCATTTATCTTCCCATCTCAACGTGCACGACATAGTCGTAATCTTGGACAGTAGATTAATCTCTTTACCACTATTAATATTTCATTTATCTATTGTATATACCTTCTGCTATAAGCATGATTCTACATTGCATCAAACTGCGACAGTGTGTTACATTGTTTGCAAACGCTTTATATAGAAATACTTAGTGTGATATTACAGATAAATGTTCTGTAATATTATTTTTCTTCGGCAGTATTATTTTTTGCTAGAAAAGGAAAGTGATGTATAAAAGCAGTTTTCTTAAAGTCCAAAATTTAGCTGAATACAAATTTGAAAATTTTATTTGCACCAGCAAAATAATTATGTAAGTATTGGTTGCTAAAATGTTAAAACAGCAGCGTCATAAATGTTTAAGCGTTTCACATAATTATTTTGATGGTTCATCAAAATTATTTTCAAATTTGTATCTAGCTATATTTTTAGGTACTTTAACAAAACTATTCGCGTATATAAAAAGAGATTTAAAAAATTCTACATTCTACAACCACGAATTGTTAGGACACATCTCAAAGATGAAAAAATGTTACAACTAAGCAAAAAAAATATACGCGGATTCAAAGAAGAAGAGATGAGACCACTTTTCTCGAGAGGGTTAACGTCGCGAGCTGTGCGATAATATTTACTCGTCGCCGCGTTCCGCACGCATTAGTGTTCGCGTGTGCGCGTTTTTTCGCCCACGTTGAGCGCAATCAAGAAGTGATATGAGCAGGTACGTACCTACCGCGATACGTGTCCACCGCTTTTTCGTCGGCCACGGTCGATAGTTTTAGCTCAGCGAAGGCGAAAAGGTCCAGGGAGCGAGGGAGATGAGAAAAAGGCGTCGGGTGTGAGAGGGCATCAACAGCATCCGTGAAATAATAACGGTGTATATAGAGTGTAATTTAGCTAAACGTATGCAGCGTCGTATTGAAGCTCGCCTTCAAGTACAGGGACGTGCTAAGTGAAGTATTTCATTGGCTCATAAAATACTTTCCTTTAAAAAGTACATTAAAAACTTTTAATTTGATGTAACTTTGATGGAAGCATTAAAAATTATCTTTTCGCAATTTGAATTAATGAAAAATTATATACTTTTTATAAAAATCCATTAAGAAAAGAATATTTTGGAAGTTTAGATCCATTATGATATTTACTTTTTAAATTTCTTCTGAAATTTTTTTGGAAATATGTAAATGATGTCATCATTAGTAACAATTTGTCAAAGAAAATTTTTTGTTTAGTCTTTTTTTCTAATTTACTATAAATAAATTTATGCTCTCAATTTTCAATCTAACCACTAATCTTTCTAACTAAGAAAAATCGTTTCTTTTGCTTAAGGTATCTTGTGTTTTAAGGTGGTTGATCGAACGTGACAAATAGTGCCATTGGAGATAATAGAATTTACGACTGCGTTATATCCGCATCTATTGTTTTCGCGACATCGTTGTGTCCACGGATAACCGCCGTTTTTCTTCGTGGCATTGCCAATCGCTCAATTACGTCGCAATTACTAATCTGTTGTAATTCGTGCAATTCATCTAGCTATTTTCCATATCGTTGCCAATAAAATGTGATAAAATCGCGTATGCAAATCGGTCTTAGCGCAGAAAAATTATAGAGATTTTATATAAAAGTGATTTTATAGAACGTACAAGTTTACAAAATGAACTAAATCATAGTTTTAAATTTTATCTTTGTTTAAATAAATCTATTGCTGATTAGTAGATTATTGTAGATTATATAATAATATAGTAGTGCAAAGCAAATTTATTTATAAGTTTTAAAGAATTTATTTATTAAGTATGAGATTCATCATATTCTGTTGTGTTGCTGCTTTTGTCAATTACATTCTCTCGTCTTTCTCTTGTTAAATTAATAAAGATTTTATAAAAGTAATTTTATACATTGTGTACGGAATTTACAGAACGATTTATATAAACCATGATTTATTAAATAAAATTACTAACTATTAGGTGTTGGAATTAATTCGTAGCGTTTTTTAATGAAAGAATGTTATTTATTTCACATGAGCATTAAAAAATACATTAATGAAAGTACTTCCCATCACTTGTAAAACGCTACGAATTAATTCCAACACCTAATAGTAATTGTAGCTTTGTAAAGCAAATTTATTTATAACTTTTCAAGCGTTTATTTATTACAAGCAAGAGATTCATATTCCATTGTGTTGCTAATTTTATCAACTATATTATTTTTTTAAATATATACTGGGTATATATTCGCATAATATAATTTTGTTCTGCTTGTCGAAATTTGCTTTACTACAAAGATAAATGACAAATATATTATATTTAAATATATTTTGATTAAAATTAGTTCAAGTATTATAATTAATATTAATTTCCAATATTAATTTTTTCAAATTAAAAGCTTTATCTCAGTTGGGTATACGATTTGTGTTTTGCATAAATGTTTCAATTTAAATTTTACGTAACTCTTCTAAAATCGAATTTCATCCTCAATTTTTCCAAATATAAATATGCAGATCATTGATCATCTAAAAATTTGATTTGTTTGAAAAATATTTCATTTCTGTAATCATGGTATTAATTTTCAAATCAATTTGAATTGGAATTATGCAACTTTAATTTCGTTATAACCGTTTTGCAATACGTACTTTTTTTTATAATTTATAAAATTAAATATTATTACGTATTATTAAAAACGTTTTAATAATATGATCTTATCGTACATTTTAGAATACTTAATCTTATAATTAAAATATATTTATTTTACTTTACTTTAAAAGAAAAAACATGACTATATAGTTAATAAGCAAACGTTGATTATTAATTATTATGATAAAAGAAGAATTAAATTTGCTAAAAGAAGAGAGACGAAAAAAAAAAATAAATTAGTAGGTAGTAAATTATGTAAAAATATTTCCAAGAAATTTATTTTTCCTTATTTATAATTATTTTGTATTACTTATAAAAAAGCATGTGTCATAAATTATTATGTAATATATTTCTTCATTATAAATTTACAAAGTATCGCCAATTTTTCTTGCGGGTCCTTCAGATCTTTTCGAGGAACTGCTAAAGGACCCCCCTTCCCCCCCCGTAAAAAAAGATTGAATAAGTACAGTATGTTGCGTTCACAATCCTTCGCTAGGCGACACTTCTTGAGTTCTGGGGCCCATCGGGATCCATCCCTGAGTTATGCCACGAGATGGATAGCCTGAGGCCCGCGGTGAGTAAATTACAAGGTAAGACGGAACGCGCTGACTCCCTCCCGATGCCCTGATCCCTCTTCTCTCTTTTCTGCCCTACCGTCTCCATCGTGTTTCTGCGAGAGGCTCGAACGTCCCACGAGCATCCAACACTTTGGGCCCCGCTATGAATACACCTTCGGTGTGGCTACTGTACTGCGAGATACACTCGACGCTCCTCGTTCCTTCGTTCGACTACTCCTCTCTTCCCGTTTCCCTTGATCTCGTCGAGCACCTTTTTTCTTCTTCCTTTGCTTCTTCTTCTGCACTTTCTTCCGCTGTGGATCTTTGCAGCGAACATCTCTTCGTGGCACGCTGAAGTCGTGATGTGTAAGAAAGATGAGTTTTATTGCGGTACGAAGAGGGACCATTAACCCCTTTATGCGTCGTTATTTGTTTATTAATGGAACAGATCGTACATAAATGAAGGGAGCGAATTTATTATTCGGTGACTTTGGTTTAGTTTTCTTTTGCGATGAATTTGCTTTCGTATACATTAAATTGAAGGTCCTCGACGTATTTTAATATTATTTAGAAGTAACATATAATGATTTAAGATCGACTTTATTATTAGGAAAAGTATTAAATAACGCTTATATAAATACAAATTTTATTTAATACTTTATTAATAATATATGTAAAAAAATTTAATATTGAATAATTTTTATATATGTGTTAATCGTTATTAAAATATTAAGACAGAACTACCACACATACACATATATATATACGTATGAACACATCAATTAATTGTAAGTAAGAGCAACTCTCTTACTTCAGTTGTTACATTAATTTTTATACATGTATCCCATAAATTATTGTATGAATAATTACATGTAATAAGAGAGAGAATGTTGTACATATATGTACGTATATTATTTTAATGTATATGTAATAATATATATTATATCTATGTACACACACACACACACACACACACACACACACACACACACACATATATATTCTTTCCAGTTGCAGTTGGTAATTCATCTCCTATGATAAAATGTTGAGACATTCATTATGATTTATTCTGTATGTACTATATTACATATTACACATACATTCATATATGTGTGTAATAATATGTAATACAAATTTTATTTGTACATATATATGTATATATAAAATTTTTTTTATAAATTATTTATATACGGAAAAAAGTTTTGCTAAAGTAAATAAAAATCTTGATAATACTTTTGATGCTTCTACGAATGCTTTCTGTATAAAAATTATATGTTTTGCAGATTATTTCCGTGTCCATATCCATTCTTGAAATGTCATCTTTGGGAAAAATTTTATTAGACACTCAAACTTGATTATAATGTTGCAAAAAGTTTTGGTATCTTAATTACTAATTTAAGCGTTTTAAATAATTATTTTGATAATTGAATATAATTATTTTCAGATCTGTATTTATTTAAATTTTTAGATACTTCAGAAAAATTAAAATTTTTTTTGTATAATATATTTATGAAATACGATGATAAAAATTAAAAACAGCTAATATATAGTGTACTGAGTGTACAAGCTACCAAATAATTTTTTATCGTTACTGTTGAAGCAAAAAAGTCGATGAAATTCCTACAAAGTAAATTATTACACACACGGGGCGTAAATGATCTGTCCATTCATCTCAATGTTGCGGATGTCCAATATGCGTGAAGCGACACGCATCATAAAGACGTCACAAGCATCGCGTTTATCGGACGTAACGTAATACGCACGCATTATCACTGCGTTGCGGACAGATGTCGAACTTTTCCCCTTGGCGCTTTGCGGATTTTCCACGCACGTGGCACAATGGCCGCATATGTCGTCGATAACGGCCATTAACGTGCTACCGGAATTTTCACGATCCGCGAGTATCCGGGCGTTGCGTCGACGGACAAATAAGTGGCGTCGCTGTTTTCAGCGTCGAGTACCGACGCTGAATTTGCAGTTTCGGTTACAGTAACATTAAGAGTGTTCTACTCGACACGAGTCAAAATACACCGTTCTGTTTCGCAGTTTATATTCGCTGGACTTTTTTTCTTTTTATTTGCATCGCTTGCACGATAGCCGTACTGAATAAATTATTAAATATCAATATTAAGGAACATATGTGACAAATTTTATTATCTCGGTTTATTGCCGTAATGTTAAATTAACATTAACATGTATCTTTCATTGATGAGCAACATGAAACATAATAAGATATTAATCTATTCTGTGGCTTTTTCGTGTAATATTTTTATATATGATACTTATTGCAATAAATGTGTTAGAACTAAAATTAAAAAAGAGCAATGCAAATTAATTATCGTAACATAATAATTGATAATTATTATCATGTACATTGTGGTTTATTTGTGAAATAATTAATACTCGATGCGAAATATTAATTAGCAATTACTTCTTGTTAGGATGAAAATTGTTATATATCACCCTGGTGATTTGTTGTTAATTTCGATTTTGTCGTGTTACGCATCGCAGCGAAATATGGCGCGGCCGAATTACGCAAGTTTGTTAATTAATCGCGTTATAGATAACCGCATCAAAATTTCGCGTCGCAGGTTAAGGGTTAATTGCATTCGCACCAGTCGACGCCGTCGTCGCGGCTAAGTCCTTTACGCCACTCAACTGTATGGCAGACGCCAGATTTGCAGCTTCGCAATTTCCATGTGCAACCGCGCAATTACAACTTGCCCTCTCTTGTCTTTTCATTCGGCGAGCGAAATGTTGCAGCCAAGATCTGACGTTGTAATGATAGAAAAAAATGTATTTTTGTAAATTATAGCGCCTACATGAATCTAGATAAATAAATTTAGATAGATAAATGAATTTAAAAATCTGTTCTATTTACAAACAAAATTTAATTATTTTCTTGTTCTAATTACAAAGTTTTTAAACATTTTGCAGACATTAAGATATGATAAAGAAAAGAATATCTGAAAAAATAGGATTCAAAATAGGCATTGTTTTTCGATAAACTTGGATTTAAGGGAAGAGTTCTTATTAATTTTTTTCTCGATCGATGTTGACATATTGCAGCGAAAAAACAACGAAGACTTTTGACAAGCAGAATTCGAGCTACAAACTCGGTAAGATAGATTCGATTCGATTTGACGCACATGGAATTACGTGTGCGTGACTGCGCGAGCAGCGTTAATTATGCATGCGCGCTGTTAATTTCGCGCGCCTGATTTGTCTCCTCCTTGCAATGAATTTCGCACGATGTTGCGGACTGCGAACGTCTTGCTTTCCAGACAGGAATCTGCTTCGTACATGGATTTATACGACGCTCCCCTACAGACCGACATTTATTTTCAGTATGTAGTTAAAAAATAACAGAGCATCTCGCCAGATTTATTATTACCATAAATTTGCAATTAAGTTTCAAATTAAGTTAATGATTTTATCGAAGCATAAGTTTCTATCTTGAACGAAATTTAATGAATTTATAATTAAATATATTTGATACTTCATTTATTATACAGATAAAGATATGTAATAATTAATAAAAACATAAGAATTTAATATTATGCTTTTTAAGCGACTTTATGGTGCAGAGACAGGAGAAACGAATGTTTTGCATGTTCGCGCGAAGTGAATCGTCTCAATCGCTCTTATCGCGAATGGCGGACGATTTCCGCAAACCATGAGCGTGAGGGGTCTCATTAGCGTCCCTTTTTATTCATTCCACAGAACGATTTCCCATGTTGTCCCTCGGAACGGAAATGGCGAGAGCTCCCTTATCGCGGTTCCTTCCGGCTCGCGTAAACCAACCGTGCAGCCGACGGCTATCCTCCGGAATTGCGATTTTGTACCTCTTTGAAGTGCAATTTTCAACAAAATTAAACGTAGCATTATTTAAAGAAATTAGGGATTTTATTAAAAGACCATTATTATAAGAATCTATCAGAGTTGTATAACGGAAAGTTTATCTCTCTTCTTTTGATAAAAATCAATATTTTTAAGTCAATTCCTGGTTAAAACGCTCTAGGCGATAAAATAGTTTGGATCATTAGAATACTAGCTCATCTATAGATATACTTTTAAAAGTACCTTTTAAAACATTGAATAAGCTCTTTTACCTTTCACCTCCCAAGACTTTTATGAAATATATTTTCTGCGTACTTATTTAAATAATCTGGTAGTAAATTATCGAATTCTTATTAGTAAAAGGTCTTGCGCTTTCATCCTCGAAGGGACAGTTCGCCTATTTCGAAGCGACGTCTGAGCGCGATGATTCACAAACGAATGAGTGAGCTCAACAGTGCAAACCGCACGAGAGCTATTGGAATTCGTGACCTTCGGCGAAGCGAGATGCAGCTTGTAATGCACCGTACTTGTGCCCACTTGCGTGGGTGTATACGTGCCGTCACGAGCGTGTTGGGGAAGCTGCACGAATAAATTCATTTACCGAGGACGCAGGATGAGTTACACGCATTGGGAGAGCGCATTGCGAAACGCTAAATTAATTTCGGAAGTTGAAAAACTGCAGCTTGACACGAATGCCAGAGAGAAAACGGCGCTGCGAAATTTAATCTGCGACTGTTTCGGCGGACAGGAAATAATCCCTCTAAATATCCGTATGTTAATATTTCAATGAGTTGAATATTTTAAACCGTAGAGTTTAAGCACATCCGGAAAAGTAGTATGCATTTGGCTTTAAATTACATGAACTGCTTTGAGGAGCTAAATTCGTTGAAGCTATTTTTGGAAGGATTGATTTATTTTTTTTTTATTGCTAACGAAACGTCCCTGGCACCAATCCATAAGACATTTATGTAGAATAAAATTACACATGTTTTAAATCGCACGTCAGCGAAATATGATTCTTTTAAATGGATATATTTATTTTATGTGCTCCTTATTCTATATAGATCATCCTGTAATTCACGCGTCAAGTCGGTCGCTTTGTACTGTCATGTCGCTGCATGCGAGTGACCGAATGTAACTGAAATATGTCCATTCTGTCCGAAATAACGACGAGTCGGTCACGGGACAGAGTCACACTGCGTCGTAAATTCATCAGTATTACAACCGATTAGCATACCAGGAGGGGTCATGGTTCATATTGTCGAGCATCCACCATTTGCCGTTGAAGTTTAAGGTTTTGGACAGATCTTTTACCACACCATGATTAGGAACTTTATGAGCCGCTTCACTGGTTAATAATATTGCGACATAGTTGTTGTCAATAAAATTTTATCATGATATTAAAGATTGTTGTTTTAACGAAGCGTTTTTAGTAATCTTAAATGATAAATTTGAAATAATGACCTAGTATTAAATAATGACAAAAATTTTTTAACCCGTGAAAGTTTAATGTGAAAGAATTAAAGCGTAAAAAAATTTGATATTAACAACGAAAATAAATTTTATTTATTCTTATTTAATTTTTTGACATGTTTGGAATTTAAATATTCTATTTAATATATTCTATTTTATGAACTGTGGAAAAGAGTCTTTCTTAATGATGAATGCTTCTTGTAGTAGCTTAATGGTTAAGCTTAACCATTGACGATGATCTCTTAAATGTAATAATTTAGTTGCACTTAATGAATTAATTTCAAGATGGTTGCAATTCCGGAAGCACAATTATCGGATTCCAAATAAGCTCTCTCTCTCTCTCTCTCTCTCTCTCTCTCTCTCTCTCTCTCTCTCTCTCTCTCTCTCTCTCTCTCTCTCTCTCTCTCTCTCTCTCGCATGATCTTTATTCATTTGAAAACGGCATCACCGAAGTTAACGTTCACTGTTCCGCGTGCTGCTTTGATAAGAATTCTGTGTCAAGCGTTGCAATTAATATAACCTGGTGCAACATTTCGCGTGTCGCCCGTGTTTTACACGCTCTGCTAAATATCTGACGGTCTGCCGAACGAAGTTCTTGCCAGTTCTCGCCCGATTCCTTTCGTTTCACGCGACACCGCGTTTCTTTTTCATTTCGACGAAAGTCATTCCGTCGGAAGAGAAGCAGCATGGGATACAAAGTGCTACCACGTAATTGGAAACTCTCGAATATCGGTCGCAACTGCCTCTGGCAGTCCGATACCAAACATTGAAATCTGTTTTCCTTTCAATAATCTAATATGACTTTGATATCATAATTCTTGCGCACAAACATGACTAAAATAAAGCGTAATTAAATCTTGTAATAACAGATTGGTATCTTTGTAATTGCGGTTATTAATGATTTAATCTGATAGAACATGCAGTTTTTATTAAGAAGAATATGAAGATAAATTGTTGTACACAAATAACTTTATGGACGTAGATATAAGAATTACATTTGTTTTATTTACATTTTTATTGCTGCTTTAATTTTTCGAAATTTGGACTCTTATTTTTTATTTTATCAATTGCATTTGAAATTTAACTATTACATGAAAGTTGAACAATGCTGGTTAAAATTATGGACGTTATAAAAATTTCGAGAGATTTGGGGAATGAAATCAATAACCGTGACTGATGAAAAGCGTCATGTAAACATGCCAATCGCAGATGTTATCCCTTGGCAGAATTACCGGAAATCCTCGAAATCGTCATTGATCGTTGCTTTGAGCGAAACAAGCATGACGTATTGAAAAAAAGTCAAATTGAGTATGACAAGGGACGTCGTCAAAACATTTCATAGGGAGTTATATTTTAGGCATTTAAATCTGAAAAATCAATATTAGAGTCTTTAACTCCAAAAATCATAAAGCTTATGATTTTATAACATTAAATTTAATAACATTTAATAACATTAAATAATTATTTTAAAAAATTATTAATTATCATTATTAAATTGATGAATTAATAACGTAACATTTTTCATTTTTTTTTCTTGTTACATCTAAAGAACTGAACGTTCTTATCTTATTTTTTACATAGAACGCCTGTATTGTTTTAAAAAATTATTAGTAGATTGTACTTACGTTTTATTATTAATACGTCTTATTCCAAATTGTGCTTCACACATAAGATGGAATGTTAATACTAATTTTTTTTTTTCACAAAACTCTAGTCCCGAAACGCAAATGCGTCTTCTTGCATCATTCTTGCGGCGCCTATAATCGAGTGAACATGCTCGGCCAATTTCGTGGATAGGCCGTTGGCTTTATCGAATGAGAAAAAGCTGCGTTGCTTTTCACGTATCCACATAAATCTGCAGAAAGACCGCGGTCATCCCGCACGGTCACGCTGACGTCGCAGAACCGTCCTCTCTTTCGGTCCAGCGCGTGCCACGCTCTGTCTCTTCCCCGGCCAGCACGTGCGTGTTATCGGAAGGCACGCTGTCACAGTGCTACGAGAGCTTTCGCCTCGTCGATTCACAAGGCGTCGCCCTGATAATCCGTATATGCATGGATACTGTCAGGATTTTCCAGTTACACGGACTGGTTGAAATTTTTCCTGGGAAAATTCAATATCAAAAAATCTAAATCTTTTTTTATTAAAATCTTTCCACTTCGAAGAATACATTATAGAATTTGTATTGTTGCATTCATAGAATACTTCATTTGAAATGAAATTTTGTAATGTTTTTTTTATCTGAAATATTTTTCATTTAAAATATTTATGTCATTTTATGATAAAATGTTATTAACGTTCCATTTTCAACGTTAATAATTAATACTTTTTCTCTGTATTTTACGTATTAATATTTTTGCTTTCTTTTTTTAAAAATATTTCATTTTTGTCTTGTTAATAGTTATATTTACATATTTAACAGTTATATTTCTAAATTTTGTTTACTTACATGATAAAAATATTTTTTAGTTTCTATGCTATTTAATTGAGAATATATCAATGATGCTATTTTACTTCAATCATCAATCATTAGATTATCGTTCGCGCAATATCCCTTGAATGCGTCTTGAAAATCGTGGTGTCGGCACGTATAATCGACGCACCCTCGATATCGTCGACAACTGCAAGAGAAGGGGTGGAATAAGGGCCGTTCATAATTGCCAGTGCATTGTGGATATTAATTTAGTGGCTCGTTCATATCGAAAGTAATATCGACCGCCCTGACCAGGGAAAGTCTAATAGAAGTCCCGAGATGAGTTACTGCCTTTAATTTCCCGATAATAGGTTGCTCCGACAGCCTTCCCGACCACTACTGCCCACCCCTTTCGTTCTCTTTGTCTATTTCCCTTCCCAAACATTCTCTCAGTCTCCTCTCATCCCCCCTTTCTTTTTGTCTTTGCTTATATTCGTCCAGAGTCTCTACCTCTTTCTCCTGTCTCTTTTCCCTTTTATTGATATTCTCCAACTCTGATTGTTTTTCAATTATCACTTATATTTTTTCATTTTTTTTAAATTTTATTTTCATTTTCCTTATTTCTCATTATATCTATTTATTTTCTTTATCCTTTTTATTTTCTCTATACTTTTCTTTATTTTTTCTATTTATTTCTTATCTTCCCCATTTTCTTCATATTTATTTTGCTTTCTGTTTCACCTCTTTCTGTTTCCTTTCACTCTTTATTTCTTCATCTTTTTCATTCTTCCTTTTTATTTCCTGTTCTACTTGTTCTGTTTCCTTTCACTTTTCTGTTCCTTGTTTGCTTGTATTTTCTTTCTATCTTCATCCTTCTTAACTCTCTTTTTCCTCTTCATTTTCTCACTATACGTCTCAGCAACAGCGAAGCGGCCGTCCTAGTTTGTATCCCGCGGGTACCATTGCGGACTAGATGATTTCGAAATTGTTCGTTGATAGTTTTCACGTGGGAGACACTCGGGGCCAGTAGTTAACTTCGCGACCAGGGCCCATTCATTGGCCCGCGGAACAACTATTTTATTGGTGAGCTCACAATAACCTCGCCTAATGTTTATCAGGGAACTATGCTGGTCGGTGTTCCCTGTGGAATTGTTGATCGGTAATTATGCGCAGCGTATTCGTCCCATGCTAGAATCCTTATAAAGATTTTCTCTTTCTTCTGTGAATAGAATAATAAATTACTAAAATAAATGATAATAAAATTTGTGATTATTATATTTTTTTTATACGAGAAGTAAATTCCGATTATTGCAATTTATTAAGAATAATTTTTTAAAAATAGAAATTTTTTTAGAATGCAAATATTTGTATAAGTAACATGTTTTAAAATTTATTTACGGTGGATATTTAATGTAGTCTCATTATACAATAGTTATTCGCAGTCAGAAGATCTGTAGATAATTGTTATTCGGAATGTAACGCATGGAAATTTATTTCCGTTGCGGGAGTTATATATATGTTATAAAAATATGGAAAAAGGTATAACGATGGAATTCGTACTTATTTTAAAATTAATTCTACGCGAAATTTGATATAAACCATGAAAATTTTTTGAAGTTTCGACTACGCTTTGCCGCCAATGTTCTTTTAATGCAACATCGAGTTACAAATTTAATAATGTCTGTCCGAAAGAGGATTATTCGACCGCTCGCGTAATGCGGGAGCTGCAGAAAATGCGTGGATGAATATTTCATCGAAACGAGCAAAAAATCGTGTAAGACTTTCCCGAACGTGTACCGTGTATTATGTGAATTATTGTTATCACTGTCTGCCGAAATTAAAAATATTGCAACTATTTATCTAAAATTGCAAATCATATAGATCTTTTATTTGTGACAGATTTTGACATTGCTTATAGCAAAATAAAAAAATGATATCATTCATATTGTGTTTGTATTGTATATGGTTGATCTGTTAACATTGTAGATAGAAACACAACGTTTGAACAAGCTGCATATAGTACTTATTTGTTACAACAATGACACAACAAAGTTTTCCAGAAAGTGAGTTTCAATGTTTTGAATAAAATTTTATATTAATTCTGAAATGCAATTTTGTGTGATGTAACAGTTGAGTGTAGAGGAATAAAAGTTCTATGCATATTTGTCCTTTCTTTCTCTATATTTTTGTTGTTTGTAAACAATTAAAAAATGACAATTTTGTATAGTTATATCATTATTGACGTCTGCCTAGCAGCCTCTCTCTTCCACTTAACTAAATTTTAATGAATAAATTATATAATAATTATATAATGCGCTATTTATGCGTTTTCAAAATCCATAGAAAAAAAAACCTTTGCGCTCATTTAGCTCGTTTAGCTAAAAAAAAAAATTTTATTCATTAAGATTTGGTTAATTGGGAGAGGGGAGGGATCAGCTAGGCAGACATTCGTTAATGTAACAAATGAACGATGTAATTTTCAGGACTTGCTATTTTTTTAAGCATTATTGAATTCGAAAATCAAAGAATGTCTCAATTACGGAGAAAGATGATCGAGAAGATCGTAATCGCGATGACTTTCATGGATTACTTTGCATTCACTCTAAACTCTCTAGAGTTTGCACATGTCTCTAATCACCTTGCGTATCGGCCGAGACAATGGCGGACTCGGATTACGGAAATGGGATTGCGTCGTCAACTTGGCCGCGTAACGAGCACGCAGTTAGTCGAGTAGCTGGACTAATGGCCGTTCCTCTGAGAGAAGCGGAATCGCATCACCGAAAATATATTTTAAACTCACCAGGCCAATTATGTGTAATTCAGTTCCGCACCAAGTTGCCATACGTCTCGCTTCTTTCGCCGCCACGTCTGCTCTCTCGTGGGGGTGATACGGCGTTAGCTCTCACCTTCCTAATCGTTTTAGTTCACGCACACGCGTCTGCTCGCTCACGCATGAGCGCCGAAAATCATTACGCAGAGCGAAACTGTTCGTTTCCGCCGTCGTGAGTCCGTACGACGCACGCGTGCAGAACGCAACGAAAGGCGCAAAGCCGACGTCTGACGAGGATTTTTGCGCGAAAATACTCCTTGGTCTCTATTTACGTAATTCTCCTTTTCAAATGCAGAAATTGTGTAGAGCGCGCGCTGTTATATTTTTTTATGCAAAAATGTAGAATTGCGTTTTGCGTAATTTTCGTGAAGGGGCTTCTCTAGCAAAAAGATGTAAATGAGAATTAATACAATGCTTAGACACAGGTTCATTTTCCACATTTTTCTTACGGATTAAGTATTCTGAAAACATAATTATATGTTAAATACTTGCATAAGATCGACTGATCAATAAACACGTATATGTATATTTCTATACAATATAGAAAAAGATGTATTAAATTTTAATAAATTATTTCTTTGAATAGAGTATCAACTAAATATTTATTAAATATAAAATATATTTATATATTTTTGATACAAAAACGATTAATTTGATTTAACTATCACATGTTTTCACTGATTAAATATTTATTTATTGTAAGTAAATGTTTAGTTGGTACTGTTCAAATAAATATTTATTAAAGTTTAGTACATTTTTTTTTAGTGACAAAATTATATATCCATTTAATTGCAATATGCTCCATGCTGTTATCTTAATGATAATTTCGATGATGGTATCGATGCAATTAACAATTCCATCGTAATTGGAATGGCTATCATTACAATTGAATGTAATATCTCTCGTTCTCTCCACAAAATTCCAGTAACTTATCATGCGTCTAGATTGCCATTTAATAACGAAACTTCAGGCTGACGCTTATAATCCCCGACAGTGAACGAAACGCCCACCATTATACTTAAATAGGAACACTCGCATATACGTGCTGCACGATTCTGGTGACGTATCGATATGTTCCGAATGCTATGTAATATCGACGCAGCGGGGATCGCGTGTTTGCATTCGCACGAGTGCATATGCGGCCGATCTCACCGATTCGTCATGATCGAACGGGATCGAAGAGAAGGGACCACGAAGGAAAGAAGGGGGGGGGGGGAGGGGTAGCCAGCATATATTCTCGCGGCTGCGAAAATGCCTCGTTGATTAAATCTATTTTGGGTAATCGACGATGTATGAATGATGGCGCGCTCGTAAGGGGGTGCGTCGGGTCTGGCGTCCGAGAAAATACGAGCTTATCGGGGGGTATAACGGCGCGATCCGGCGCGGAACTTTCTCAGTATTTCATAGAGACGTTCGCTGTTATCCCGGGTGGGAGTTTACCTACGGAACAAATCGAGCGATCATCTCTCTCGCAATTAACCGTGGAAATATCAGATCTCTTCCGGTCGTATCCATAATCGGACAACGCGTTTTTCCAATGGCAGGTGATATGAAAGAAGAAAAAAAAACAGTCTGCAAATATATATATATATATATATTATGCTAACAGACATATACATAATTACATTTATTTTAATATTTGAGTTATTGATAATAATGTAGGTTATACTTTTCTGAAAAAAAAAAAAAAAATAGAATAAATTTAAAAGTGTTGTATCCGTATATTAATGTAATTGTATGCGTTATTTAAGCTGTTGCAATCACAAATAATTTAAAACTAGATTTTAAAAAACAAATTCTTGTCAATTAATTTTGCATGGTGACAAATCATTTTAATTTTACGTATTAAAACTTAGAAAAGACAATTACTCATGTGCATGCGAATGCGAGTTAGGATACAAAGGAATATAGAAGAACATAAAGCCTGTTCTACAATGCACTCTTTGTTTCCTTCTTGCTTTTTACCTTTTTTCTCCTTTGCAACGCATTTTATCGACAATTATATTTCTTCCTACGTATTTCTTGTTTCTTTCGAAATTCCTTAATTTTTATCTCGGGCGACATAAAACAAAAAACTGGAAAAGAAGCAAGAAGACAAGATGTAAAACATAGTAAAAAGCAAGTAATAAGAAACAAAAAACATATTGTAGAATAGATTTAAAAAGAATATAGAGCAGAAATATAGTAGGAAAAGGAATATTGCCGGAATGTAGAATATCAGGAAAACTCTTTTGTGTATGCTGCTCTAGAATCGCGCTCAGTGTACCGATGTTCTGGACTCGACTGCCATGTAAGCTGTAAGCCGATAGTTCCTACGATCCAGGACCATTATTACGTACATACAGGCGGTAATGTCTGAGTACATCGACGAGCGTGTACGCATTGTGACGGATATCGACTTTATGTTGGGTTGGAAACGATGAGAACTCTGCCTCGTAAACACAGACCTATATGCTATGTCTCAGAATCTACATGATCGGATTTTAATCATTGTATGTATGTGTAAACGAATCTTCGACAGATTACGTATGTTTCATGACGTTTCCAAAACATAACACAAATTTAATTCGTTTGATATAATTCTTTAATTACACTAGTTTACAAGGTATGCAACAGCATGCGAAGACTTTCTAGGATAATTTTCGACGCTGTGAATTATAGATATTTATCTTCTATATGTATTTTAAAAGGTTTGAAAGATAATGTAATGAATTTATTCTTATGAATTAAATTATTTTGGAACCTGCGGTAGCTTTTCAAATTAAAAAGAATGATTAGTGTGGTGCCATATTAATTGGATTTCGGATTCTTCGAGAAGTGTTTTAATTTCTGTTTTGAAACACATCGATTTACTTTGACGCGCGTTGTTGGTTTTGAAAGCCAGACGTGTAACGTCGATGATTGAATGTTTAGCATGTTATATGGTATGCATTGTACGAAATTACAGAGTTGATGGTTGGTGTTCGTGCTACTCTTCGACGAGATACCGTGTAACACCGTCGATACCAGTTAGGGACGCCGAGGGTTGTTTCGCAGGGGGAAAATAACTTGGATGAACAATGTGGTGCGTGTGTTTTTTTATAATTTGCTTGAGAATAACCTTTAATTTCTCGGCTGTGCCGAGAGCTTCTCACTGCGACGACCCTCGGTTTTTTCACATAGACATGAGTATCCACGTGTGAGTCGCGCATTAGTATTAGTGTAATCAACTGGCCAATTTTTGCCAGACCCCAAATTTTACCCTTACACGGGATTTTCGGTGCGTTATTAGGTCATTGATTTGAAAGCGATTAATTGAGGAATAAAAAGTTCACTTTATTAAGCGTATGAATAATTAGCGAAAATAGGAACATTTTTTCTGCCATAGATAACAATACATAACATATAAAATTATATTTTTAGGAAAGCTATATCATAAAGCAAATATACAGTTTATAAGGAAACAAATCAAATATGTAAGATATAAATAAAAAATAATTTAGAGAAGCTACGCGATTTGCGGATTATCTTGTCAACGTTTCGTGAACGTTATAGTTCATTAGGATAACACTTAGGTAGGTACATATGTCTAATGATGATCAAGACACAGAGATAATTCATAAACCGTAGTATTTTTAGAGGAAATACTTAATAGTTGCAATCATCATCAGCCGTTATAGTCTTCTCTTTCTCTTTAAAGCATCGATGGTCTCTCTTTCTCCGATAGATGTTTCCTTTGGCATTGCACAGGCGTAATGCGTTTTCGCAGAGAGCATGCACACAGTAGCAATGGATTTGCTCAATCGGCGCCGTAGAAACGCGGTTGATTTAGATGCGTAGGGAGAGAAAGAGAGAGAAAGAGAGATAGAGAGAGAGACAAACAAACGCGCGCCCTCTCCGAGGCTGAACTCTGACTCACCCCTCACGATTTGGGGATGTAGTCTGCCAGCCAGCCGCCCGCCTATCTACCCCTGAGCAACCTCCCGATGGCTCTCCTGGCCCCGAGCTACGCACGCAATTACCATCCCTGATTGGATTAGGCGGCGTCTTGATTTGAACCCGGCGTCGACAATCTCGCTCTCGAACGCGTTTACGCTGTCTGCCGGTAAAGCTACCGGAATTCGTTCTGCGTAGAATAATAACAACTAAGGTCGGAGGATTCTAGAAGAGATGCGCGAGACGACCACAAAGTGAAGTCACCCGTCAAGACAATTAATTCTAATGACAACGTTGATTCTTTCTTCTGTGCCACGAATGTATCGATGAAAAAAAAAATATTTGAGTGTATTATTTTTAGTAATAAGTAATATATAATAAATATATAATATATAATATATAATAAATAAAATTTATTAATAGTGTAGTTCTTATAAATATACGTTCTTAGAGATATGTGAGTGAACTAATAAGTAACTGTAATTTTTATCAATTTGATAATTAAGAGCAAATTTAGAATTATATTGATCAATTTATCGTACATCATCTAGAAGATTGAATTAATTTTTATTCAATTATCATACTTAAAAATTTAAACAAAAAAGAAGGACAAAGTTATAAGATAAATGCTTTCTATTAATAATTTGTAGATAACCTAAATTCATAAGAAAGGAAAACGCGATTTTATCTAGTGTAGAAATATTCTAAGAACAAAATTATTAAGAACAAAGAATTACTGTGGTCAGGGCTACAGTATCGAGACAATCGAAGCATAATGTTTCTTTCATCGCGTGATCAATATGTTAGCGTATGAATTGAACTTAAAGCGCCGCGAAAGAGGTGCACGCGCGCGTGCCTAATGATGCACGTAACAGCCGCTTATTTTCTATTTCTTACACGCAATTACAGCTGTAACCGTCGACTGCGACCGTTCGCTGATTCGATTAGCGATTTCTAACACTTGTGCGACTTAATGGCCAGCAATTAGGGCTGCTTGGAAAGCGACAGGATGTCACGCACATTCGTTCGTCGCAAAACGCGACGCATTTAGACGTATGTACCTGGATACGCGTGTACTTGTCGAAGCCGGATATATTCGTCGTTTTTGACGCATAAATTTTTATGTGGAAAAATGAGGGACAAAATGTGCAATTTATTCTCAATTTCTTCTTTGTGGCGACGTATCTCTGATATAATTTATTATTTCCGCACGATGGTACCATTAATCTTACTTTTTAATAAATATTACATACTCGAGTGAGAAAAGATATTACACAGGATAATAATCGGAAGTTGTTATATATATATATGTAGCTGTTACTTTCTAACGTTTCTATTGAATAGATAGAATGAAGTAAATTAAATATCAATCTGCAATTTTTTTTGCAAAAAAACTCGACAATTTTATTATAACATATAATATAAAAAGAACATATATGAATTTATAAAAGTAAAAGAACAGAAAATTTGATTGCAAGTTCAGCATGGAATCTCATCATTTCTCTCTATGAATGAAATTTACCTAAAATTTTTTTTATATGTTAATAGAAACGACAAATTTTTTTCTATACGATTGTGTTTTATATTATAGTCTTTTCCTCATTTCATCTATTCAAAATAACAAGTATTTAATTAATTTAGCTAACATCTTAATTTCAACAACGTGAGAATTCTAAAATTTTCATGCGAAAGATATAAATTTGAGATCGTGAATAATTGAAAATTAATTAAGTTTTACTAGTACGAATATTATATGCCAAATTTGTAATATTCTAAGATTGTTATTAATCATAATAGATTTGATTAATATTAATTATTGAATTTAGGACAGCTTTATTATAATTATATATTTAAAACTAAAAATTCTAAAATTTTCTATTTATGTATTTTTGATTCATAAATATTGTAAATATAACTATATCAATAATAATACACTATATAATTTTGAAGTACAAAAGACATGAAGAGGAAACAAAATATTAATAATATAAAATTTTAGCTAATATATGGGCAATTCCTCAATAAAATACAAAGAATAAATAAGCAAATTATACAAATGAAATGAATAAATGAGGCGTTGTTTCGTGTTAACATTCACGATATACATAATAACTTTAATCGCTAATGACAAGCTATACAATATAATTTCGCATAAAACGGCGAATAGTCAGTGCGCGTAACATCAGAATTAATGAACATGGATTATGTTACCAATCATTCTGAATATGTAGATTATCGCAATAATAACTCGACGAAAGTGCAAAGGGATAAGTGTGGCATATGTTAACGATGACATTCTATCGTCACTTTCATTATCTCATGGATCGCAATTAAAACTGACCGATTTGCGTAATTATGCACGTATATAAAATTTGCATTTATACCTTCGTAATAATTAATCTATACATGAATGAGAAGTGGCAAGACTGTTTTGCAATCTTCGTCGTCTCTAATAGATACTTTTGCTTTCAAGAACTGTTCTGCAGCATCTCTGATGCAAAATTATTTTATGAATAAACTCGTTTTCAGAATTAATTAAAGTCTTTCGATCATATATGAAGATAATAAAAGATACAAAGAACATTCTTGAAGATGCTATATTTATATTCCTAATGAATATATTCCTAATGAATATATAGTAATGAATTTTAATTTTTTTTTAATTATTAATCGAATTTTATCACAATATGTATTTTTTACTGTTTAAAGATAATTACTTACTTTTATTATAATTGCATTTTACAATACTTACATGTGTATTTTTTATAGATATTGTATGAATTGTTTAATTTTTAATTTATGTCTTCTTTTTCTTCGGTATGACGTGTTCCGTTTTTAACGTGTTTTGTGTGAAGTATGAAATATTTTTCTTAATTCTAAACTGTATAACATATTGAGTCTGCAATGCACACAATGATTTTTGTTGAGTGTATGTATGTACATACCGGCGAGTGCATCGCAAGTGCGTGACATCGAGTCGTTTTCAAAGCCGTAATTACTGACTATTAGGAAATGAGTGTTAGAAATGCCGTATCGATTGAAGGACTTTGGACCTGCAGAGCAAGAAACGAACGTTACTTTTATAGTATCGTATGAATTAAGTGTCATTAAACGAACATTACTTCAAGCAATGCATTTTAGAATGTGTGCATGAAACTTCAGTTTTATTTTATATTTTTAATCGCTAGTCTTTGATAACATTCTTATTAAAGTCAACTTCAAATAGACAAAAAACCTGAAATGACAATAATTACTGATTTACAAGTATTTAATACATTTAATATGTAACAATTTCTCTCTCTCTCTCTCTCTCTCTCTCTCTCTCTCTCTCTCACATAGAGAAGCCTATATGTACACTGAAAGAACAATTTTGGTTGTATCTAAAAATTCAGATAAATACAAATCTGAAAATAATTCTGTTGAATCAAAATAATTACGTAGAAAACTGAAGTATGATAAACAATTTTTACAAAACTGAAAAAGTTTTGATATTCTAGCAACTAAATTGAGTCTTCCACATAAACATTTTGATGGTCCAACAAATTTAAATTTTTAATCAGTTCATTTCTAAATTTTTTAATACTTAAAAAAAATTATTCTTTCCATGTAAAATAATAATTTATACACTTTCAACTTTGATTTAAAGAAAGGGAAGGATTATAAGTTTGATTATGAAAATTTCACCGCGAACACATTCATTGACATACATTGACGTTTATTGTTCTAACTTGCACTAACAGAAACAACCGGCTTTGAAGGCGGAGATAAGACCATGTGCGGTCTCGTGAAACACGACGAGGAATATCCTCGGGGATTGCCCGTGTCACGTGTCACTAGGACACTTTCGATCGAGCTTTCAAGTTGACGAGAAGGGGGAATGCCAAATGGACGACTTGGTGGTAGGAAACAAGTATGAAGTGATAAATGTTCACACATTACTATTCGATGCGCGCGTCGCACGCGTCATCGTTACGCACAATTAATGACGGACGTCAATAATGGTTTCTTTTAGAAGTACGACTATTCCGAAATAATTACATTTTTTATCATTTATTATCAGGAAATGCATAGGTATAAAATTATTGATAATTCTCTTTTCTTTGAGTGAAATCTCATTCTAAGAGAGTGAAAATACAGCTATATTTAGAGAAAAGTGAAAATATTTTAATGTTTCTTTGTTATATGGCAAAGAAATTAAATATGTTTAAATCCAAGAAATGAATTTGGACATCATTTCTTGGATTAAACATAATTCTTTAAATCAAATAAATTTTATTTGATTTGAAAAAATAATATTTAAATCAAAGAAATTTTTTCACAAATCAAAGAAATTTTATCTTTAACCGTATAGCAAAGAAACATTTCTTTAAATCGAAGCAACCTTTTCTCTAGGTATAGAAATTATAATTCTGATTCTTTCACAAATTATAATAAATAATTATTTTGATAAAACAAAATTATTTTCAAATCTGTATTTAGCTTTTTAAATTTTTATATTTTTGAGCGCAAAAATATTCTTTTCGTGTATTATTATATCATTTTTTTAATGCCACATGTATTTTAAATCATTCCTTGCCGATTGACGAAACATTTTAAACCCTCCTCAATATCATTCATGATCTTTGCTATACTAAAAGTTTCCCTATTCGATATATCAAGACGTTTATACTCCCCCAAGTATTTCGCGTATCGCGGCACCCTTTCCGACCCTTTCTTCCTGAAAAGCCGGTGCTCTCCACGTCAGCTCTCAAGACAACTGGAAACGTGGTGGATTCGGTCGAGTATCGTTGGAGAGAACCATCCGTTTAGGATTCTGGGTGCCTTCGGCGGAGTTTCGATAGGGTGTGTCGATTCTCGGCGGAACTTAACATGTGCACTTTATTGTCTCTTAGATGGAATAACACGCGTTATTTGGTGCGAGACAAATGCTTGAGTCGAAGGATACTGGAGGCGGCCGCGGAACTCCGTATATCTCCCGAGGCCGGTGTTTCGCCTCATAAAGATTCGAAAGGCTGTCCTTTCTTCCTGCCTCCTTGTTTGTCGGAAGCATGATAGGTTGCTTTTTGTCATTCCTTTTATAGTCGTCGCGAATGTTGCCAAGGAATGACGCTAGGAAATCTGTACATCTCGAAAAACGTACTTGTGGTGGCTAATGTGCTTCATCGAATGAATTATGACAGACTATATTAAGAGTAAATGTGCATATGATTTATGCAAGCAATAATAATTCAATTTAGAATGTAAGTGAAAAAGTTATTTGCGAAACGGAACATGTCTTTTAAATTAGATTTCGTAAATCTCAAGGAAAAGCTTGAGATTACACGTTTATTTAAATATAAATTGAAATATTTAAGACGTTATTTCTCTCTTGCCCTCCAAGAAATATTGTTCAGAAGGAAATAATTAAGTCTACAGATGTACAATGTGTCCCGGATTTTTAGCACTTTCTGTTATTTATAAACTCCGACTAATTTGACGCTGAATATCCTTAGCGATATTTCTAATGAAAATTTAGCAAATAAAATCTATAAATCGTATGAAAAATAAACTTTTTGAATGAAAAAAGCTACATACTTGAAAGTTTATTGAACAGGTATATAACGATAGATAGAAGATATCTTTCGATTCTTTTCTCAGAGAGCCACGGTGGTCCGAAGGCAGGAGATCCTTTCGCGCTTATTTCCGCGCGATCTGCGGACGGAACGAAGCCTTCGGGAGGCGGGACGTTATTACCATAAAATAATGAAACGGGATCCGGGCGCATTACGGGCTCCGCGCGGTCCATTATGCAGGGGTGAGAGCCGTCTTCCTTCTCCATCTCGAGGCACGTATGCTTCACTGGACGGACAGATAGCCACCCGCAATGACGGGGCGAAAGCCTTTCGAGGCTTTCCCCAAGGCCTATCTGACGTCTAGGCAAACTTATACACGTGTATCTAAGCTTCGCATCTTTGAGGGAGAACATATAAATGATAATGAAGACAGGCAAAATTACTATCATTAATGCTAAATCTAATGATATTTTGTACGAACTTTGAAACAATGGCCATGCATTAAAAGAATTTGAAATATTTTATTGTTGTACTTTTTGCTCAGTACAGTGCTCATACTTGAATTTCTATCATTATATTTTGATTAAACTAAATTATTTTCATATTTGTATCTACCTAAATTTTTAGATATTTCAGCAAAATCATTCTTTCCGTGTAGATTTGTAAATATTAACCGTGTAAAAAAGACTGTCATTTTTATATTTTTACAACTTGATTATTGTTATAAATGTTGGTAATGATTTAATTGGAAAAAATATAGATTAATTCTACAGGAAATACGAAAAATACCAATATACATTGCTTCCCATTTATTTTTTTATCTTTCGCGTCGTCTTAGAATTACATCGCTCACAGTTGTATTGCTATTACGTCTCTCGTTCCGTCGAGATATTATGCGAGATGAAATTTATGAGCGAGTAGTCGCACGAGAGTGAAAAGCGGAAACGCTTGGTAGTCACGAGAGCGCACCGCAATAAACGCATCTCGGTATATACGATTCGATATATCGGCTCATGATTTTCAGTTCCGAAATCGAGAGGCGCGTCGTGCACGACATACCGATGGCGCCAAAAGACGAATGGCTTGCGCGCGTCACGATGACTACACCCCAAATCTGTACGAGATTTGGCGAGGCCGACGAGACTTAGAACGAGACTCACGTTCTCTGTCGGGAAAGGACGTTGGGTGGCTCTTCGTAGGGAGGAACGCACTCACGTACCGAAGACCCCCATCCCCGATTTCGATCCTCTCCCGCGAGAATTGTTTGGCCGCTTCTAATTCAGCTTGTATTCGTTATCCAACAGAATTATTAAATTTTGGATTATTTTTATATTTTCGGTTATCATTGATGATTTTTAAATATCAAATATCGAAATATGATTAAATTTTAATCGTGAACATACAAGGTAAATAGACAAAATAAATTAGAATAATTATTAAATTATTTTAAAAATTCAAATTATTATTAAAAATTAATTTTTTTCGTGATTTTATTCTAT
The DNA here is from genome assembly GCF_024713525.1 of Acromyrmex echinatior. NCBI lineage: Eukaryota > Metazoa > Arthropoda > Insecta > Hymenoptera > Formicidae > Acromyrmex > Acromyrmex echinatior. The sequence goes on along the minus strand of NC_141855.1, from coordinate 4,877,886 downwards.
AGTTAAAAGAAATAGTGAAAGATAGAAAATTGAAGATTCTTCGAGAATTACAGAAAATCATTCGTCTCAAGCTACCACAGTTTACTTCGATAGACGACGAAACCTTCCCCTTTTCATAGCGACCAGCTAATGGAAGGTGTCGAAAAGGCCCTCGGGAGGGTAGTGGGTGGAAATTTACACAAGGGCGGAAGACTGGGAGAGTGCAATTCCAATCTCATCTTGAGGCTCGCCTACTACATGCCGGGTGTCATTTTCATTTCTGTTATGGGAGCTCGATCGAGGTGCGTTCGTGTATGAGCTGACGCGATGCATTTGATGTTCTCACCCTTCCAATCTGATACGTACAATCATCGGATCGGTGAGGTATTCGTTTTCGACAAAACTGATGACCTACGAGCATCTGTCCTTTCCCGACACCGAATGACGAAGGTCCTACTATCTAAGTAATCCTACTATTTAAGTAATTTTTTTTTAATTTAGAGCTTTCGTATTTTTGTATAATGTAACTATTATTTTCCAAAAAACAAGGGCCTATTTTTTAAAATAATACTATACCTAATTTTAAGAGCTCAGAAGTGTAAAGTAATAGAAAAACAAAACTGATTTATTAGTTGATAGAATAACTCTTGATTATATTTGTTATTAATGTAGTTCTACATTCTTTGATATGTATTAATGAATATATTACTTTCGATTATATTTCTTATTATTGTAAGCGTTAAGAAAAAAGATAAAGTTACATTTCTCGGAGACAAAAGCAATACGTTACGGTATTGTCGATAAGTGAGAATAGCTATTAATTTTGATGAATGTATCGAAAGGTTCGACAAGTATCGATTCTCGTAATACACCTGTGCCGTGATCGAACTCATTGCGCCGCGCTGGTAGTTTACACGCTCGCGTCGACGAAGAATGAACGTAACAATTTGCCGAAGGAAGTTTAATGCACATCCTCGATCACCACCCGTGGACCACCGGTGCGTTTTTCTCGGGAACCAGGAAGGAAAGCAATTTTTCGTAAAAGCAGCATCCCCTTACGCGCATCCTGCACGCAACCGATTCAGATTGATGCCAGCGCGGCGGTGTGCTCGTTTTTTCGCACTATATTTCCTGAATTACAAATAACTTCTCGATACGAGAATCGCAGGTGGGATTATTTCATGAAAAAGACGTAAAGTATTTTTAGGGGGAGAAATAGAAGAGAGAAGTTATGAATGTTAATATTTAAATACTCAAGAACTTAAAATCATAGTGCAATAATCTTCAGTCAGGAAAAGGAAAGAAAGAAAAATTTCCCTCAATTTTTTCAAATTTAATACATCTTTTTATAATTAAAATTTTATATTAAACAGAAATATTAGACATAATTTTTACTTATTGGTACATATGCTTTAATATCACAATAATTGACAAATGTCCATAATAACTAAGAAAAATTAGACTATTATCGACATTTATTGTTTCTTTTCTCTCTTTTGTAGTAATCTAATTGATTTTTTTTGCATTTATTTTAACATGATAGTAACGGTAGTCCTAACGCAAACGTATATATGCGACCGCATTTTGCGCAGCTGCGCCAAAGTGCGATGTTATATGTCAAGCTTGATCTTGCATCGGCAGGGGAATTTGCGCAGCGCCAAAATCCAAAATCACGCGAAATTCACGATGAGGGTGGACTGTCGGATGGCTGTCACAATTTCCGGATTTCAATATTGACGGTTGCGGAGAGCCGCTCGCGCGCCTGCGTTATCCAATGTGCAAACTTTCGCTCTGTATTTTAATTTCGCGACGCTCAATATACCGTCGCCTCCAACGTCGTCAGCGCCGGCGCTCTCTCCGTCGCGGAGAGTTTGCAATAACAGTTTAATCCCCGGTGATGAGAGTCCCGTAGTCTCCCCACTACCCTCTTTCCCTCTTACCCCTTTCAGGAAAGTGCACTTCAATCAAGCCACGTGTTTGATTTGGCGCTACCCAAGACGCACCGATAATAATCGATAAATCTCTCGTTGTCTGGTTCGCATCCGCTGCAGATTCCGTTACGCGTTTTTTGCAAGAATAGCCTTTTTCAGGAAATAATATAATCCGTCTGTGATACATAAATACTTACTTTACTTAAAATTTTTCAAAACTGCATAAAAAAAATTAATATTATATTTTACTGTACTGTATATTATATTAGGTCATTTAAAAAGTATCCGCGGTTTTTTGTTCAATTTTTGAATGAAAAAACCGCGGATACTTTTTAAATGATCCAATATTTTGCTGTTATGTTATTTTTTGACAGCTTTAGATGTCAAATTATATTAATTGTAATTAATTTTATATTATTTAATATTGTATTAAATTGTTGAAAAAACATATTATATATATATTGCAATAGAGGAAACTTTTTCTTATTACGTTATAATATTGAGCGATTTAATTTTACCATTTCCGCGATTGATTTCTTCAGTTTTATATCCGCGAATATATATCTTATCCTTATAACGTGTTTTTTATTTTTATTTGACTTCTAAACGTTTACAACGTTGCAATGTAAGATCTTTTGTGTGTTTCATTTTCCGCATCCTGTATGTAAAATGCAGTGTGCTGTATGATCATGGAATACAGAGGATCAGAGGATCCAGAATCGCGAGAAAGTGTTAGGGAGTGAAAAGAACTGGTGAGACAAGGAAGGTGAAAGGGCGCACGGGGGTTATATCATGATATAGGGCGGAATGCGAGGGGGGCAAGGTGATGGAGGAGGGCACTGGCACGTATGATTATACATCATCATGTACGATTATGGTCGCTCGCCTGTGCGAGACCGGCGCATTACGAGCTTATCGCAGGCGTGTACGATAATCGTTAAATTGAGATAGAGCATGCAGACAGGTCCGTGATGATACGGTCGAATTTTGACAGATAGAAAGCGGCAATTATTTTCTACATCTCTATTTGATACTCTAAACAAATTAAGAGCATCTCATTTCCAAAACTAAAAGTTTCTCTAATATTAACAAAAATTATTATTAAATATCTTTTATTAAATATAATTTTGAAGAAGACTTCTGCAATATAATCTATTTGTTGTTTGTTATATATATATATATATATGAATATTAAATCTTCTGATTGTAAATATTGCTGTAAAAGACTTTAGAAACATATTCTTTGACAAATACAGATTTGTTTTATTTTTGTAATTGTTCAAGCTGAGAAGTAAAAATTGCTTAATTAAAAAACGTTGAGAAATTTGAATGGATATGTATATAAAAGTTAAAAAGGAAGAAAACATAACGTTAAAAATGTGATAAAAAATGTGACTAAATTCTATGAAATTATGTAATAACTTCCATTTTTCAGTTTGTACAGATCATATGTAAGCTCATTTTAATTTCTAATAGAATTTCTAATAAAAGATCTAATCGATGAGAACGTGGAGATAGATAGATCGACGTTGTCTCTGCAAACGGGGAAGAATAGACCACGAAAGGGGTTGGAATCCTAATTAACAGCATTGATCCGCGTTCATTTGCATGCGTAAACAGAGGGATCGGTAGGCGCACTCAGATTCTTGGTAAATCCAAGAGTGACTCTAACGCATAGGAGAATCCTTTCTGTAGAATGAAGCAAAATATCGACAGTGTGGTTTACAACATTAAAATGTGCATAAAGGCAAGATATAATGTATCTATCGACACGATCTTTTAAAGAGAAATAAAAAGGAGATATTTTATACTATATTTTTTCCAAGAGATTGAAGATGTGAAGAAATATGGTAAAAGAGAAAGCAGGAGAAAAGGAAGAAAAAATTTACTACCGACATATCAATTTAATAAAATAAGCGAAGATCATATTTGATCAAATCGGGTCTTGGTCCTAATAATATTTTTGTATGAATTTTACGATTTCCAATTTCCTCTCGAAAATGAAGGAAATCTAGGTTCTAGTTGAAGTGATATTTTTTGCAATGAACTCTCTCTTTTAACAATATTTTAATTTTCATTAATATAAGTAATATTAAATTGCTTGTTAATTGAATTTGTCATAGACTTATTCCAGTTTCAGTTTAGAACTGTCTTTTAAGACCGACAAATAATCGGTGCGCGGTTTGCTTGAACTGGAAATTGCAAAATTAATGCAAAATATTTTTAGATAAGACCCGTTTTGACCGAATGTGACCTTCTTCCCTTATATGTGTTGAACATTTCTTGGCCGATTTTCACTTATAACTTAACAAAATTTCAAAGAAATAATTTTACACGCAAATTGTTCATTACGGGAGCATCAACGGAATATCATTTGCGATTTGATGATCTCATCTCTTCTGTCGTTGTATCTTCCTGTTCCGTGGAGCGTGCGCTGGAACAAAGACATTATACTCTGCGCTCCGTGATTACTGTCATTAGCTTGTGGACATCCTATTGCACCTCTCCCGATATAATTTCCATGACACCCTCGAACGACCGCTACGGCGCCGGAGTACCGTACTATTATAATATTCACGAAAAGTCCACGTTCTGAAACTCCCAACGGTCATCGAAGCGCAAATTTATGTGAACTCATTCATCTGAAATTGCGACATTGTCTGTAAACTGAAATAGAAATTTCAATATCGGAAAAAGCAGTAATTAGTTAAAAAGATAATGTGTACTCGTGAATTTCACAAAACTAACAGTCAAAATCTTTGGGCAGAATTTACAGATATATTGTATTAATGCTTGAATACTTTTATTTTTTAAACCCTTTTTAAAAGTCAGCTTAAGTATTTTTTTATATATGGAAAACTTTTTCAATCAGCCACCAAATCGGTATTTTTATAATCTTTTAAAATCTTTTAATTAATCCTATACGGAGAGAATTTTTTCTTAGAATTTACTCTAAAAATATGACAATCGTGGGACAACAATGTATTTCGAAGAATTTTAATGTAAATCTCTTTCATTCATTAATAAAACTACAATAAAGTATAAAATAAGTTTGATCAATTTTACTGAAATGCATGGTAAAAATTTTTTAAATATTGTATTGTACCACAATTACCATATTTTGAGGGTAAATTTTAAAAGAAAATTCTCTCTATGTAGGAATAGCCGATAACATTTTTATATAAATCATGATTTTCAATACTGTGTTCCCGAGCTTGATTAGTTTTCCCAAAGATTGTTAAATATTCACTTAGAAAAATCTCGACGAGCGTTTAGTGAATGCCTGTCTGCAAATTACAGACGCGTTACTTTTACGTCCGTTTAAACGGAACTAACGAAAACCATCTCTTGCGAAAAAACGGATTTTACGGAGTCGTCGATGGCAGGTTTATCGACGAATACGAGAGATTCCTGATCTTCGTTATGAATTTTTTGTCGACATGCGCGCGGAAAATTTGATGGGTTGACGGCCAAAGTAACCGGGCCGAGAGAGCGCTGTGAAATCGAAGTATGGCTTCGATATCCGCGTCGATGAATCACCCGCAATTGATATGAGCGCTTGGGCCGAGAGCTTTCCTCTTTAGACATCAAGATCAAACGTTTTAACCAGTCGGTAAACACGCGCGAATTTGCTTGCGCAACTGAAATAGTGATATCATTAATTGATCGTTTTAACTTCGATAAAAAAACATGACATAACGAAAGGCAAGTAGACTGTCATCATTTTTTGCGGAAAATTCTCTGAATCTTCTTTTACTTTATATTTCTGAGCAGAGTTAAACACGTTGTAATTTAATATTCATTTGATCTCGTATACGTAACATCCGTAAAAGATTTTGAAATTATTTAACGTGATATTATTTCATTATTACGATATTTTATACTAATATTGATTCCTCTACCTTTCTGACTTCTTACGTCTGTCGAAAGCAGCAAAACGTTATGACTATTCCGCATAGCGCAATCATTTTGTAGCATTTGGAATTACAATTGCGTCGTTACCGGTGCGGAATCACCAGTGAAATTAATGGCTGTGCTGTACTGTCGAAGAAAGGACCCGGCTATTGTGCGACTTGTGGTTAGATGCGATTCAATGCCAATGAAAATCATTGCCGGACGACTAATTAAAAGGTAATGAACTTCATGGTTATGTAGATCACTTCGAGAACGATGGGCGATGTTGGATTATGTCATGTTTAGAGTTTGTCGTTGCGGTGATTGTAGACGAGAATATAGCGTACCTATTTTGGAGATTTGCCTAGTCTTTCGTCAGACATAATTATACGATGAAATAATATTTACCTTATGGCCGAGAATACGTTCATGAGTATAATTCTGTATTAAAATTTTCAGTGTTATCATTAATTAATAAAACTTGTTTTTTTACTCAATTTTTTTTTTACTTTTATTCTGATTATATCATTTTTATATAACAATAATCTCTCAGTCGGTTCTTCATGACTGAAGATAGCAATCTTCATTTGATGGAACTTTGATTTTATTTTCTTTTTAACAATAATAAACCATTATTAAAAAGTTAATTATATATTGACATAAAATTTCTTTTGCATTAAAGATTTTATATCATTTTTGTTATTTTCGTTTTTAATTAATGAACGAGAACGGAAGACTCTTATATTTTTGCGACTTTACGTTTTTATAAAAAGACATCAATAAGAATTTTCGATTAACATATGCAGTTGATCTTTATTTTCATCCTGAAATCCTCGAAATCCAATTGCGACGACGCATGGTCGATTTTGGTGCGTCTCGAGTCATTCGAACTTAGCATATCAAAGCCCTTGTTGAAGCGAGTCGAGGGCAGCCGCCATCTCCAGATGGTCGAGTTGTCGATATCCCTCTGGAAATATTCCAGAGAAACGCGAAATTCAGAAATACGCGTATACAATACACTCACTTCCTCGGCCAAACGTGACGTAAATACTCACCGGCAACTGCTCGAACAAATCGCACAAATCAAAGCTGATATAGAACGCATCGAGCTAAAATGTAAAGTGTAAATCATGCGATAGATAAAATCAATGTTAAAAAATCGCATAGATGTCTCGTCAAAAATTTTTTACTAAAATTTGATTAGTATTAAACAAAACAGTTTACAGAACACCAAAGTTAAAACTAGATTTAAGAGATTTAAGATATATTTATAACAACAAACATTAATAAGACATATTTTCTAACAATTTTTTTCATGTTAAGCTATATTGATATCGAGTAGGTAATTCTTGGCATAGTTAATTTTATATGTATTTATATTTAAATATTACGTAATATTTAACTTTATGAAGTTGACATAAAAATTTTTTTTCATTATCGTTATGTGTGTTTATTTTATAATTTAAAACTCTTCGTATACGAAATTATAAAATAAGTACATAACGGTAAAGTAAAAAATTTTTATATCAGTTTCAAAATTTAAAACTACTGTATATCATTCATTTGTTACAACAATGATATATAAATTCCAAAATTGTCATTTTGAAGTTACAACAGAAGAAGAAACATAGAATAAAGAGGAACATATTTAAAACAACTTGATTCCTTTACTAACAATTATCACATAGAAATTAAATTTCAAAATTAATGTTACAAAATTTTAATGATTCAAAACATTCAAATTTATTTTCTGGAAAACTTTGTCTTTTTAGTTGCATCGTTGTATGGCGAATGATGTATTAAATACACAAGAAGAATTGTGAACTGAAAAAAGTTTTAGCAAAAAAGGAAATTAATACAAGCTAAATGTATGTGTTTTATACGTAAATACACACACACACACACACACACACACACACACACACACACACATTTATATGTCAGTAATTTTTTTTGCTATAACTTTTATTCAATGCTATTCTTCTTGTATAGTAGTTATCCTTTTTGACAGAACGGATTTTGATAGCTTTCTCTATGACCATCCGAAAACCGCTTCTTGCTTCTGAAACGCTTTTTCCGGGTCATCTCCGATTACGCTGCTGCCGTGGTAACCTCGTATTTCGTTTCGAACCCATATCGCGAGATCGAGCGATCGCCAGCTCCCATTTTTCTACTTCTCCAGGTATAATGGGAGAACACAGAGCGGCGGTCTCTCTATGAGCTTGAAAATAATAGAAGCGCTTCCGCGGCACTCACTCTTTCTCTCTCTCTCTCTCTCTCTCTCTCTCTCTCTCTCTCTCTCTCTCTCTCTCGTCGAGTATTCTTTGAGGACTTCTGACGGGTCGTGAGTGCTCGCGTTATGGTTTATGATGAATATGTCGTATCGTGTTACTCGATTAATGCTTTCTTCACCGTTCTTTCTCGTCGAGAATAATTCCCTTCCTCTATTCTTCAAAATAGATCTCTCCATTTACGGTACTTTCGTGCTCCCTGCGCTCTTCTTTCATTTCCAGTCTTGGGACGAGTTTAAATTCTAAAGCATGAGTCTTAATTATTTTATTGTTAAACTATTTGACGCTGTTAAAAAGAAGCGAATATGTAATAAGTGACACTGCATTTGGTATTATTATTTAATTATTCGCGATTGATTTAGTTGAATAAAAAAGAAAGAGATTAAATAGATTTTACACACATAAAATCTGTGTATATCATAGTCTTCAACTGATACTAAAAACATTAGATACTAAAAACACTGAAAAACATTATGGAATTACAAAACATTACATTAAATCAAACGCTATCGAACAAATTATGTAACTGCTTTTATAAATATATATTTGTTTAAATTATATTTAAATAAATTATACTTAAAACTTAACTTTATGTATTTATGAATATACTGGAGTTTAATTTCCAAGCGATGCAAATGATCTCCGATCTCTATCACGAAACTTTCTTAGAACTGTTGGAACAAAGTTACAAGTAAATCGCATTCTATCAAGTACAGCTATCTCGAATCGTTCCGGGCCATAAATCGGCAATCCCTTGAAATCCTCCAATTTAGCTCCGGGAAGTAAGCCTTGCTTGCTCGGAGGAAAATCGGAAATAATAAGCTAAGTGTCATAACGATGGCTGCGCACAGTAAGTCGTATTCCTTGGAACGAATATAATGAAAGAAGATGTGTTTCTTTTACGCTACACTTAGATCTGTAATTTGTTCTCTGTACAAACGGCAGATTATATTAATATAGCTCTTTTTATGCACTGCTTACGTAACTTCGCGAGCTACCGGTGGTAAACTAAATATAAACATGAGAAAAATGGTTGTCAGCAGCGCCTGTCTTGTACAACACGTCATGGAACACACATGGTCGAAAAGACGGTCATATAACGTAAACTGGCATCATAAGTCCACCATCTTGCACCACCATAAAAGTCCATGCCGCTTTTATCGTAACTTGTAAAAAGCGCGCGCTCGAGTGCAACTCGCACAATAGTGTCGTCATCGCTGCAATAATCGTCGCAAATAACAATCGCATAAAATTCTTTCCTAAACATAACGCTCATATATCTCATCCTGTCGTATATCTGGTAACGGATCTTTTTCGATCGAAAAACTATCTTATATTGTACTATAAAGTCTTCAGTACATTCCGTTAATATCATATACAGTATAAATATTTTGTACTTGTGTTAAAATCAGCCTTAAAATTTTTGTATTGAATTTTTAGTATACCAGCTCATTTTATGCTAAATTAATATTCAATATTTTTTTAGTATTAAAATAACACGATTTATGATTAACTGAAATTAACATAAAAATAATGTGTTTTAAGACGTGAATCCCAAAGTAAATAAATAAAATGTTAAAAACGTTTAAAAAATTGAACATATAAGTATTAATTTTATTGAAGAAGTATACATTCAAAATTATAAATTTATCATATTTTTAATTTTTAAAAATAATATTTTTGTATTTTTTCTTAACATATTTATTTTATATTAAATTAACACAATTTAAGTAGATCATTTGAGACACGTAAAGCATGTTAAATTTAATACAAATTTTTCAACAGTGTAATTGTAATCTAAATATTTTTTTATTAATTGTAAATTGTTACAAATTTGGAAATATTGTTATGATTTTATGACAAGTGTAATTTATAATTAAAATGTTTTACGTATAAATTTCCAATGCCAGCAGATACGAACGTTTATCAAATTTCTGGTGAAACTGGTTCGTTCCCGAAATCGTTCCTCACATCGAGAGTCGTTCCATGACGCGACGCTTCCGATTTCCGAGCTAATCAGCTAGGATTCTTAGATTTGGATGCCGTATGCCGACGGCGTAGTCGGTGCTACATGGCGAGGGAATAGTAATTTCCTAGATTTAATTAACCAATTAGCACATGTCGTCGGGCTCGGCGCCGCGCGCTTAACCGAATCACGTAAACAAGCAACGTTTCGTCTCGGATCTCGGGGACGATTCCAATCGTGGCAAATGATGTTACGCAATACGTCGGATCGGGAATCAAGTGATTAACGCGAATATTTAGCAGACTGCGAACAATCGCGGACCGAATACGCAATGTCCCGAATCGTCGGAATGCGTACTTCAATGACGAGTGCAAGAGATACATCCTAAAAGGATACATTATACAATAAATATGATGATGCTTTATTTAAGTCAAATTTAAGTAAATATACTAATATTGTATATATATAATAAAGCTGTCCAACTTTGATATAAATGGTATTAATTTTTAAATGAAAATATGTAATAATTATGCAAAGAATATAACGGGAAAAATATTATTAAAAGCGATTTTATTCGTAAATTTTTATTCAGATATCCTTTAATATTATTTTCATATTAAATAATATTAAATAATATTAAATTGAGTTATTGTTATTATTATGTAATATTATTTATTAAATAAGGATTATGATGCCAATATATGTTATATGAATGTCTTTCTTAGATATTCTTTAACATATATTTTAAAAGATGGATGGCAATAACAAACATATATATTTATAATTCAAATATCATTAAACCTGTGATTGAATTCGTTTTTATTTTTGTCGAACATTTTATTATCCTGGAGATATTATTCCATGTGATTATTTCAATACTATAATTTTATTTGAATTTCTCGTAAAAGAGAATCGAAATTTTATGGAGAAAAATTTGATTTTTAATTATTAATATTATTGTTGCTGTTTCAATGGGGAGTTAGCTTCACATCGAAATCATCACCATAAGTTTTTATAATATTTGTTATATTTAAGATTTTATTTTTCAATGAATAGTTATAATTAGAGTTATAATTACATTTTAATCGATAAATTATAACGCATATATACGCAAAGTATTAAATTTATTAAACATAATTTCAAACTTTTTTTTTAATACTTTCAAAATTAAGCGATATTATAACAAAAAGCAGTAGTCTCTATTTAATTTCACGATACGTGAGCAATGTGTACTGATTTAGTGGAATAAAAGTGGAAATATAAATATCTAAATTATAATTATGTGACAATGTATAAGATAAAATGAAGATTACGAAACTTGCCCAGCGCTCATCCATCTTCCATAAACAAAACAACAGCTTGTAACTTTGTGAGTATTATCGACCTATCACCCTACACTTATCCATCTTACTTCTATCGTTCTCAATGTTCACTCTCCGAAGATCTAATCCGTAATAGTCGCTAGCACATTTTAAAGCACATTTTAAAAGCTGTATATCGAGGCATTTTACGCACTTAAAATGTAAATTGTATATACAACTGTATATTTGTATTGATTGAATTTTATGTTTAAAATATAATTATATTAATCTGATTATTTATGAATTTTATCATTATTGAATTGTTCCATCTGTGATTTTTTAAATATGTTTTTTTTTAAATATCATTTAAAAATACTTTTATTAGCGTTTAACAAGATAAAATCTTTCATAAATAATAACACATGATTCTGAATTTTTCAATAATTTGTAATATTTCGCGTAAAATCAGCAACAATTTTGCGAAAATATTCAATTCGATATTAAAGTCAATCCCTCTTTTGCAATACTAATATCACGTTTTTCATTTCCTCCAATAAAGCCCGCACTTAAAGGTCATAAATTTAATTTTCCGAATGCGTGGCACGCACGAACGTGTAGCGACGTGCACGATACACGGGTACAATTGTGATTGTGATTCAACGAGACTATGCGTTTGGGCGACTATTGGATTCCCATTATTAAGGTTTCCATCGAAACGAGCCTCTTTCCGCCCGAACACGATATCGTTGCAACTTTGAGCTTAAAGATCAACGTATCACATTTGCACGCGATAAAGCGATATTTTAGAAAGTTCGACAATATCTACATTATTATCTTAAATCATAACATTAAAGCAAAAAAAGTATAAATGGAGACAAGATTCTTTTTAATGTTAATTTAATAAAAATAAAATTTAATATTTAACTATATTTTTTTCAAAATTGAAGAATTCATATATATTTGCATATTGTGAATCGGCTTTACACCTCGGCTCATGAAGAGCGAACGCGATCTCTTTTCATTTGGCTGCATGCCGGTTGAATTGTCGTCCGCGCGATTTATTAAAAGCTGGGGAAGCTGCCACTGTATTAATCCGCCAGTCTCATAGTCCTCGAAATATCCGCTATTACGACCCTTTGAGGCCGCCGTGCGAGTACTCGCAATAAATCGCGCGTTCCGCGGACGGCCGTGAACGAGCAGGGATAAATTATTCCCCGCCGACTTTTCGCTTCCGGTATTTACGATGCTCCGCTTCCCCGCTCATGTTTGCTCGCTCGTTCCGTGCTTTCCCGTTACGTACGTATTTTCGTGTGCCGCCTAATTAAATGTGTTTCCGTACATTCCCTTTGAGGGCTCGCGCAATGCATTCCATCGTCGCAGGAAAGTGGAGTGGGCTTTGACGGGATCAGACTGGCTGATTTTGAACGGACTACAGAGTCATCATAGGTACAACGATTATTACAGAAATACCGTATTGTATTAGGTGTTGGAATTAATTCGTAGCGTTTTTAATGAAAGAATGTTATTTATTTCACATGAGCATTAAAAAATACATTAATGAAAGTACTTCCCATCACTTGTAAAACGCTACGAATTAATTCCAACACCTAATAAAATAGAAGATTTTATTATCTTAATAAAAGAAAAAATCGTATATTCGATCGAAGTGGATCTTAGTGCTTAATAATAATCTTTTTTTTTTCAGAGAACATTATTTCTCAAGATGATGTATATAAACAATACTGAATTCTTGACAGTGTTAAGATACTTATATTACATCATTATTAAATTAACATTAATTAATTTAATTTTTTTGTGATATTATTACTTCAGTTTTATAATATTGCGTTTCAAATCTGATAAACCAAATTAGCGCACAGTTTATAGAACTGAAAAAAAAATATATATATTTACACTGAGAAAAATGAAAAATTTTTGATTGAAAATGAACGAACTAGTAGATTCTAGTCATATCAATCGAAATCCTAGTTCAGATAACCAATCACGATGACCGGAATTCTGATATGATCTGAATTTATTGGTTCATTTTCAACTAAAACTTTTCTCAGTGTAAATATTATTATATTATGTACCAAAATCCCCTTGGATCGAATATAAAATCCTTTCTCTTCATTTGTGTTATTCATTTATCATTTTTAAATGAAAAACAAAAGCTCAATGGAATTAAGAATATTCTTATGATTACTTAATACTTAATTATATCTTAAATTATTAAAATCATTAAATCACATTCTTGCAGAGAAGAAAACACGTATAATTAAAGAATGTTACAGATATTTATACATTTTATTATTCAACTTAATGACTCTTATATTAGATACTCTCCTTTTATATCACAATCGATTATTGCTTTTTAGGAAATTAAACCGTAACAAATGCAAATCGCCGTTTACTTACCTATGCGCATTAACAATAAACAATAAGCTTTTTTTCGAAGAAATCAGGACGACATGGTAACCTCGTGTAAATCCCCAAGTAAATCCGAATGTAACCGTGGCGAGGACAGGATGTGGGAAATGGCGCGCAGGATAAAAAAGATAGTTTGAAGGAAAGCGAGCTGCTCAAAGCGGAAATTCCATTTCACTGTTGCATACCTTCGCGAAATCCTCCTTCAGTCTTGGGGCGCGACACGCAATGTTGCGAGGCCGATAAATAATGTATCAGCCTGGGCCGCGAAACTTCGGGCGCGCGATGAATCAGCGTACAGCGATGTACATGCGGAAATAGCGCGGCGCGAAGTAACTTGTTGCGATGTAAATCAGACCGGCTGAATCGAGACGGAAAACAGAAGCTCACGTCGTCTCGCTCGCAATTTCGCAATATTGCGAGAAGACAGCGGCGCGCCCGTCTTGCTGAAGCGGGATTCCAGCAGATCGTCTCGGAACTCACTTAACCGTTCTCAAGCGAATTTTAAGGTGGAGACTTAAGAAGCGGTTAATGACATGATTACTGCACTGTCGTTAGTGGTACGTAGCGAAATTAAAAGATCGCCGGTAGATAACAGAAGATAAACATAATTAGATTAACATTTTAATCTAAAATTAACGCGTGAACAAGGTTATAATTTTACGCGTTAAAAATTATGTTATGTATGACACGCGATTAAATTTTTAAACTCGTCAAGGGACATATCATTTTTCTTGTGGCAAATTTTCTATAGTAACGTTAATGAACCTAAATTGATACTAATAGTTGCTTTGAAAAAATGACAGATTCCTTTTATAAGATATAGCACATGTGAGATTGCACTAACTATACCGTAATATCGTATAAATTATATGATCGTTAGATAAGAAAACGATGGAACCTTGAGCGTGATGCGCCAATGCCTTTTAATTCGCCATTACATCGATATTTATTGCCTTATTATCCTATTCCTCAATAATTCTCGATGATCGCATAATAATGAACCAGTTTTACTCGAGGTATAGTTTGTTAACGAAGATCATTAAGTTCCAACTATTCTTTAAAAATTATATCGTGCAATAATCGAATTTGATATTAAAAAATATTGAGATGTAGACACATTTAATAATATTATTATCAATATTGCTAAATCCACACTTTTTAATGTATTATTGTATTAAAACCGCTTATTCTAAAAATTTTTTTACTAATGAAAAATTTTACCGAGAAAGTGACATCTTTTTATTTTAATATATATATTTTTTTTTTATTAATATGACATATCAGTGCTTAATGGTTAATATTGTATATATATGAAAGCATAAAGATGATAAATCAATGCAATCTGTATTACGTTGTTTATCGAAAATAGAATTTGTAATGCCATATAGTTAAAAACTTGGTATCTTCGTAGTAATTTTCCTTTGCAACAACTGTTGCAACCCAAAGAGGATCATAGGCCTCGCCTAGTGTTGGATTGCTTGAATAATGGTAATCTAATCTTGATTAAATTAGTTCTGGCATTAATTTATTATCCAGGTAATCGGAGAATGCGATTCTATGAGCATAGACGATTAACGCACAAGTACATATGTATGTCCAATATCTTGCGTGCTTATCATGTGTGGATGTTAAAGGATGGGTTCGAAGTGATTAGAATGCATTTAGCAAATTAGCGAAATTAATTTTCCAATTTTGTTAAACGCTAGGGTAATGTTTCATATTTAATTTAAAGTTGCATTGAATTTGTTGATGAATTGAGAAATATATTTTTTTGTTATAGTGATCATCAATTCATGACCATTAATTATTTAAGTTGTGTATTATTTAAGTTGTCTTCGTTTTTTTAACGACATTATACAATTATTCTACAATATATTATACAATTATTTGTATAATAATGTATATTTTTTCACTTATTTTTTTTTACAAATAAATAGATTTTAGCTCACATACGCATTCAGTTCGAATGAGCCATGAAAATGCTAAACGATTGAAAATAAACGTCAACAATCATATAGACACAGAGCATAATAATTTTACAATAACTTTTACGACGCGCCCACACTATTTGCGAGCATTTCCATGTTGAGAAAGCGCCATGTCTTTAAAATTCTGCATGAGCACAATATTGTCTTACGCAGATGCATTTAATTAATGTATCATGATCTGTGATATATGCATCATGTAGTTTTATATGCAGTTTAAAATACATTTTTTTCTCGAATCATTTATATGTATATTTCACTGCTATGGTTTTTCGTCTGTAAAAATCAAATTATCTTTAGCATTAAATTTAATTACCTTTGCGGTTGACTTTTTTTATAATCTTTATTGATTAATTTCAAATATATATAACTGCCCTCGCAAATCTCTTCATAGACGTTTCTTTAATTGTGATTAACTGTCTGAAGTTGACCTCAATATCTGTAATACAGCTATTGAGTCTGTGAGATTTATTGTATTTAATTTATGTTGACTATTAATTAATTTTAAAGAACCAAAATGATATAACTCGTTTAAAAAAATGTGTGTATATATTAATACTAATTGTAAGAATTATTTATTTTAATAACAATAATTCAAATTTGTAGATGTAACAAAGGATATAATTAAGTGAATCCAACTTATCATTAGCTTCAAAAGGTTAAAACTTTTTATTTTATAACTTTCTCATGAGACAATTGATTAAAAGTGCATAAGAATTAAGTCACACACTACATTCGCTGGGAAGCATCGAATTCGGGCATCGTTCCAAAACATTCTTCGCGCTGATCTTCGCACCGTCTAATTATTTCTCATCGATGCGGATACGTACGGTAGACCACACGAAATACCATCCACGGAAAGGGATAATTTTGACGCAGGTTGTTCTTAACGATTGTACACCTTCGGACTAGTCATTCGCGCCCTTTGCTTGCGCATCCCTCCTCCCAGGACATTATCTCTTTTTCTCTCAGAGATCACCGGTTGTAATGTGAGCTTCTCCAACTTGTATTAACGTACATTATACGAATTGGGTGTAATTTCAGAATTTTCAGCTTGCATGGATGCGCACTTCTTTTCTCGTTCCTTTATGCATGCAATCACGGAATCAAAGACATGCCGATTTATGAATCGAAATCTTCAATTTTTCCTCTTCGATTCTAAAAGAAAGAATTGGATATGCAAAGGATAACCACGGATGTGGTCTCATAAAAGGAAAACAAAAATGAAAGGAAAAGAGAATACGAGAGAAGAAAAGAGAATATGAGAGCGTTGAAAGACATAAATCACAAAAACTGCAATAAATCTGCAGAATCTGCAATAAAACGGATTATGAGGCACTTGTGTCACAGCTTATTTTGCTCTAAGTAATATCGGCAAATACTACTCTTTCGTCATAATATGTCTGTGTAATAGCTGCTTAATAACCGCGTAATTTAATTCTTCGATAGATTTCTTTAGTAAGAGATGTTTATAGCCATAGGAAATATTTATAATCAGCCATCTAATCTCGATAAAACTTGTTTTACAACTAGTCAATTCCTGGGAACTGATAGGCGGTTAAGCTGGGTTAAATAAGTGACTATCGAAATGATTATGTAGACATAATGCCGAGTTAAAGAAATATATTGACGTACATGGCAAGATTGGGTCTACGTTACCTGATATACTCGGCAATGTAATCTTGGGTGGTCATAGGAGATTGGCATATTCCACGGAGCGAGTAAAATACGTCTCGCTCGAAAAAGTCGAGATCTCACGGCTTCCTGTAATGAGCGAAGGTATACGCCCTGAAGATCCCAACGATACCGTGATGATATCGAACGTCCATTACACGCCGCACACCTGTGCGTTCTCTCTCTCTCTCTCTCTCTCTCTCTCTCTCTCTCTCTCATTCGCTCGCTTGCTCTATTTCTTTCCTTCTCTCTTTTTTTATCTACAGGATATGTTGCGCATTGCCGGCGGCTTCTCTCTGACGGAAGACACGACAAATCGACAGTTTCTCGCGGTGCGTTTCGAAGAGCCAGAGGGAACGCGGAGTAGTGCAGTGAGATGAACGGGCAGGAAACCGAAATTGCGCCCGTTTTGCCGTGACGCGTACGCATATGATTTATCGTCTTTAAATGCAGATTTCTTGCGATCCCGTAGGCATTTTGAATTCCACGATGCGATGTAGACGCCTGAGAATGTTCTGCGTTCGGAATGTTCGGTACGTCGCATTGAATTGCCACTCTTGTTGCGCATTCTGTCTAGGTCGTTCTAGTTCTGTCACTACTGACGTTGTCAGTAAGTAAAAAATAGATAACATTTCTTTCAAGAGTATGATATAAATAAGATATAATTTTCCTGACAATTCTGTAATTATGTAGTTATTTCTATTGTATTCCTCGTTTATAAAATACACATTCCAACAAATAAGTTGATTTTAGTTATTTGTCGTCATTTTGACGTCCAAATGACATCTTTAACGTCAGTTGATGTCATAATGACGACAAATGACGTCAGTTTGTTTATTAAGATGTAATTATGATTTTGTGTAATGTGTGATTTAAACATTTTTTTTTTTAATTATTTAACATATCCGCTGGGAAATTAATTTTTCTCACGAACGCGAAATTTCGCGCGGGTATCGAGAGATCGATGCGATCGAAACGCTCCCATGCTCTTGGAAATACGGTGGCGGCATCGGAGCACGCAAAGTAGCGGCGGGTTACATCGGTACCTTTTATCGGCGTCGGATCTGCGGCGCATTTAGAAAGAGATCTCGGCCCGATGCAACGACCGACGCATCGCACCGACCGGCACGAAATCGCTCGTCGCCCAAAGGCGTACCGACCGATCTTACACGGTTCTACTACTTCCTGGCCGACAGCGCACCTAATTGCGACCGCGCTTCTCTGCGGAAAACAGCATGGCCACACACGCAGAACGGGTGCTTTAATTTTGTTTTGTAGCTTACATCTTCCCATTGCATTCCAATTTTTGTTTAACGTAGACTACGCGATAATATTCTATTCATACATTAATTTCCATTTATATCAATTTGTATTAACTCTGAAATCTATTCATTTCTCTTACATTAACCCTATTCTGGGTGAAAATTCACCCACATAAGTAAACATTTTTTTGCAGTAATAAAACTAATCTTACTTTAATGAAAAACAAAAATAAATTTTGATATTAAACAATTTTTTTAAATATTTTCAGCTAACAAAATTTTAATAATAAAATCTAATAAGCCTGAATTAGCACTTAAATGAAAATTAACCCACACTAGCATTCCAGGATTAACCATGTATGTATTAACTTTCTTACAAAGAAAGTAATAAATCTGTTTTTTTTTCTAATTATAATATGCTTTATATAAGGTTATAATTTTATATACAAATAGGTTCAAATGTTGCAGACACTTTATTCGCACAAACGCGAGTTAAAGGAAAAACACCGCAAATAATTAATCTGCTGAATTTAACTATTACAATCTCATATTCTTCTCAAAGTAAAACGTCCATAGATCTATCTTTTTATGTTTACTTAAGGTTTAGTTTACATTTAGTTACGTGTTCATAATCTCGTGCACTCGGCGGGAACGAATTCATTAGAAGAGCCAACTATCGCCCACGTCGCGCCATGAATTTTAATTAATCAATCCGCCGACTTTGGTCGAAGTTCGCGACGGAACTTCGTGCTTTCAGCGAAATCGACGCGGTTAATTTCGATCGAAGTTCGAAGCGACTCCCGTCTTTGAACTTCAGATCCCACGCGAATACTTTGGCCCGTATTCATGCCCGTATATTTAGCGCTAAATGCAACTGTCTAATTCTCTTTGACATAAGACACAGTTTTCATATCCGTATTAAATATACAATTCTTAACTTTCTGACATTATAGATTAAATGTGGATTTCTAATATACATTTGATATATACTTGACGTCGTACATGATCTCGCCATTTAACAAGCAAAATCCGGAAATGGAATAGCCGTATTTAGTATCTGATCAGAAACATTAGGTACGTTGGCTATGCAACTGTGACATAAATGTCGTTTTCGAAAAGCTGCCGCATTGCCAGTATTACTCCGCATAATGCAATTGCGATAGAGATAAAATTTCGCAGGACGCGTGTCGTAATTGACTTGATCGCTTGACATGACACGCCAACATTTATCAAACGGATACGCTCGCTCGCGAAGTATAATTTGATTTATATGTAATTACCGGGACCTCCATTATATCCACCTGACACGGATCAAACTCGAATTAGCTTAATCATAATCGAATGCCGGTCGTTTCAATCGGATAGTGAGGAAGGGGGAGGCGGAGAGAGGTAATTAGTCGAGTCTCCTTTGACCGATCATCAATGTTCTTCATTTCTCCAACATTTCATCTCATGTTTGACCTTATAAAATCACAAGAAGTAATTTTTTTATTTTAAAACGTA
This sequence comes from Acromyrmex echinatior, assembly GCF_024713525.1. Classification (NCBI taxonomy): domain Eukaryota; kingdom Metazoa; phylum Arthropoda; class Insecta; order Hymenoptera; family Formicidae; genus Acromyrmex; species Acromyrmex echinatior. The sequence continues at coordinate 4,857,670 of NC_141855.1, read as the reverse complement.
TTATGTTATTAAACGTCATAATTTTTTAGTATTTTATTATATTGTTATCTTTAGTATTATATTGTATTATTGTCTTCTAAATTACAAAATTATATTTATATGCATATATTTATATCAGAGGGTAACATATATAAACTATTATATATTTTTACTATTATTATATACATCTAAATTTTATGTCTTTATCTTCTTAGTTTTAAAGTAGTCAACAATTGTTGAATTTCATTATTGTTACGATGCAATTTCAAAACTTAACGATATATACATTCTAGATCAATTATTATACTACGCGGAAATGTCCGGCAGTCAATCGTGACTTCCGGAATCCTGTGGGATTTCGGTACGCGAAATTATGCCAAGCTAGTGGACGCGGATTTGCGCGAGTCATCCAAACGGTTATGGTTGGAATCGAAATACCGTTGTGGATATCGACTTAGTCGTTCGATTCTGTGGTTTACGTTTTCCCTCGATGTCATAGTCGACGATTTCGCGATCGCGCGTCTTCGCGGAAACCGAGTTTGCTTGCGAGCTCGCTGCTCCACGGAGACTTTTCTTTCCGCACGTAGACATTCCTACGAGATTCTCTTCCGTTCGATTTCAAAGTAAAATACCAAAGAAATCACAGAGTTGGCAAATGCATGAGCGACGAAATGCGCCAGTACGCATCGCGAATATGGATAAAATCTATTTTTGCATCGATGTCGCGATTCTCGAGATTTTACCTTTTTTAAAGGTGAATAAAATATATTTTTAGTCGCGTCTCTCTCTCTCTCTCTCTCTCTCTCTCTCTCTCTCTCTCTTCTCTCTCTTCTCTTTTCTCTCTTGTAAAATATTTCGTATGTGCGGAAACAGATTGCACATATATTGGCTATGTGTGCAGCAACATTATTAATTCTCCGAAGCTGATGTCAAAATTTGTAACACAGTTATTGACGTTGAGTCAGTAAGATCTATGTAATTTTTTGACTAAGAGACAGTAATTAATTTCAAAGAATCAAAATTACGTAATTTATAATAAGAATGTGTTTATAAATACTATATATTTATTATGTAAATTTTTACTTTAGCCTAACTCTATTATCGATATTATACGTAAATTTTACATATAAATGAACGAAGTTATCGAGTACTAACCTGTATCTTCAGTAACCATTAGTCATTAAAAAATTTGCTAAAGACTAGGACATGTAGAGACAAGTTTCAAAAATTCTATTTGTTATATATCAGTATTGTAAGAGTGATAAGTGATTTCATTTTATTACACATTTTTGTATTATATACATATAGATTTTATTTAGATGTTATAAGAAGACACGCGTATAAAATTGGATTATATATTATTTTAAAATTAAATTTGATTGTGCTTATTCTTTCTTTCCTTTTTTTAGGAAGGAGTTAAGTTAATAATTATGTCACTTATGCTTATAAAAGTCTATAAAAATCTGTCATTATAAAAGATGTAAAACGTATGAAAAACGTGTGTTATATTAATTAAGAATGACCTATTTTTTTGTATGTCAAATTTACGCATCATCAGCATTATTGTTGTATAATAGCAATATTGTTACTCAATAGCAATAATATTTTCTAATACAATTCAAATTTGCAAATATAAACAATATAATTGAGTAGCTCCAATAGACCCATCATTAGTTCCGGAAGATCAATGAACAGAGAACAGATATTTTAGTCATCATGAGAAAGATATCAAAAATTGATTTAGAAATAGATACCGTACTTATGTATAGTCATCGCGAGGAAGAAAAGAACATGAATTGATAATTCGATATAATTCCACACGTTTCTATCATCGTTCGATTCTCCTCCAAGCACTTGTTAAATATTCCGCAAAAACTGCTCCAACTGACTGTTTACGATCGACGATTCCCATTTCGTCGCGGTTAATTCGTTTAGCCATCGGACGGGGCATTGAGCGCGAATCGAGTTAATATCGAGTGCACGCTCCGGTCGACCGGACTCTCCCTTTCTCGCTCGGGTCGGCTTTCCCCCGTCTGATTATCGGCGAGCAGAACAGGGAAAAAAAGCAGCCCTGTTGCCATGGCAGTCAAATCGATTACTGAGTGGCAGGTAATGCGCGTGTAATGCGTCGATTGCAACCGCCGTCGTGGCTGTGCCCTTCCGCGGTCGCTGAGTGCACTTGTTGAGTGGCACAAGGCTGAGATGCGTTATGCATCGCTTCCATTGGTGTTCGAATGCATGGGATTTGTTGATTAAATGAAAGTCGATTGCGAACGGTGAGTCCTTTTTTTTTTTTTTTAGATCACAGCTAATTGAGAGACGTATTATTGAGGTTCGTGTATTCATGCATGCAGGAAATTGAACGAGCACGTATGGTGCACATTCTTGAAGTGGAAAAAAATAAAAATTATGAAAGATCTTCCTGAAAATAAATTTAAGCTAAGAGATTATCAGATTTTTTTTTACTGAATTCAACTTTTTTGCGAAATAATCTGCCACATGAGAAAATTTTATGTATATGACACAGCTTAATTTTCTAAAATATCATTTAGATAAAAGAAAGTCCAAATAGATAGTAAAAGATTTAAAAGAAAGACAGGTATGTATTATATATTCTGTTTTCCCAAGTTACATTCGTGCCTTTTGAAATACTCTTAACTCCACCGTGCAATTTTTGATTTTTTGTTGTCGCAAAATACTTGACCATGCGAGTTGCTTGTAGAGTTTTCCCGGAAGAGACCGATCATCCATAATCATCGATGCAAATCTCACACCTCGGGTTAGGTAGATCGTAGCTCTGGTCGCGCAGGAGAAAGTACGATTTTTGCATCATATGTTGCATTCGCGCGATAGAAATCGCCTGTATCGCATGAAAGATTAGGAAAAATATATACATTCTGTATAAACGCGTTACACGGTATTTCTGAACTCATCATTTCTGACATTTCAGAGTTGGCTAATTATTATTCCCGAATGCGCTACAAGAATAATTTCACAAATCAAATTAATCTAGCGCATATATATAAAAGACGAGATTCTCAACGTATCTCTGCATTCAGTTATCGTACACAAGAAGTCAATCTGTCTTCAAAAAAGATTTGTAAGCTGAACTAAATATGGATCTTTAATTCTAAAGTGTGATATTCAATTCAACTCCGTGGAATCTTGATAAACCAATTAGGGGTTTAAAATAAGTTTGTCTTTTAGCATAACTGTCTCTGCTCGTATATGACCTTTTTCAACATTCAAATATTATCAGTAATATTAATAGTAGAATCTATTCTAGATCTACAAAATTGCAAAATTGTGTTTATTATTAACGTTTTAATATTCTTGATCTGTATTTTGCAATATGAATATAACATCGCTCTTAAATTCGGTAGAAAAAATATACATGTATCTCAGTGTGTATATTGTGTGTATATATACATATATAATATATACAATGTATAGAGAGAATAGGTAAATAATATATTTATCTATACCTAAAATACTAAACTAAAAACTACATTTTATATTAAATGACACTTATAATACATTATAATTTATGTTCCGTGTATTAATTTGTATATATATATATATATATATATATATATATATATCAGATATATATTTGTATATATACAGATATATTAAAATAAACATTCAGTAAGGAATATATATAGTATGTACGTATATTTCTTATTGAATTTTAATGAAAAATCTGGAAATTAATTTTATTGAAGTTTAATTAGACTTAAAATTCTTAAGAAATTTCATAATAATTTTTTATTAATGTTTTTTTCATTATTATCTAAAATAATCCAATGACATTTTTTTTCACGAATAAATGTGTATGTGGTTTCAGTTTTGAATATATTGGAAATGTTAATTTTGGACATCAGAGAAGTTTTTCTGTATTTTGTAAACTTTTTTTTTACAATATGACATTTTATATAATATTTTTGAATATACACATTCTTAAATGTGATTAGTGTTTTAAGAGATTGTCACGTGATAAAGTTATATGTTGCGGCTATGGAGTTTCTTATTTAAAATTTTTTTTGACGAAGGTGAAATGTTGCGCCCGCAATTTCATTGCAGCGTGACTCGAACAAGATATGGATTGTTGTCATAAACGTCGGTGATTGCAATTTTTAAGCGCGTGTTTTGTCGTGATATTGATAATAGTTTTATTGTATTAGTGACAATGTTGCCGTAACATTGTATTTTCTACGTATATATGTTGTATGTATGCGAAAAATATTCCAGTATATCAGATTTTACAAAATAGTTCAAAGGCTAAATTTTCTGGTAGAGAGACCAAATTGAAACGCCGGTTGTGATTCTGCGCAACAGCCGGTATAGTCCGATTTCCGGCGCTCGAATATGCATACAAATAGGTGAAAAATATTTTCCCATTTTCCACAGTTTTGCTCTCATCGAGGTAAAATTGATACGTAACAAATCTAATTGAAACTTGCAAAATTTAGTATATGTTAGTTTGATTATTGTACGATAGATTATTATTTTTAATAAATGTATAATTGTATTCTATTACTATTAAATTAAATTAAATTGATATTAAAAATTTTATAATTTATTTTATGTGTAGATTTGTTCTGTTACTTTACAATGCAGCATCCATTTATAATATTTTTTTTATTTCTATTTTTTAAATTAACAATTCTAATTTTATTGACTAATTCTTTTGAAGATTTTGTAAATCTTTAAATATAATCTTGTAAATTCTAATTTTCAGCTTTAGTGATGTTGATAAATTATATAGTAATATTGTTATATAATTATTAACATAGTAGTATTGTATAGAAATAATATTCTTATAATATTCAAAGAATTTTGTGTAATTTTTCAATATTATTTTATTATTATAAATAAAGAATCGTTTTTTGATATACTATTTTATTAGTATTTAAATAATTTTATTAATTCAATTTAATTTAATTTATATTAATATAATTTAATTCAGTTAAAAACGGTATTGATACTAGACAATATGTGGCAATGTTCTTTTAAAATTATTTGCAGCATGTCGCTTGTCGATTAATTCTTCGATCAATTTTTTATATCAAATTTTCTTTTTTATATGCGCTTCTTTACTCATTGTCAGAGTATCGGTTTGCTAATAGTCTCGTTTCACAAGGAGTGCGTCTTATCAAATGAGAGCTAACAACAAAAATAAGAATAGTGAGAAGATAAACAAAAAAAAAAGGATGATAGACGAGTATGAACTATATACGGGCAGGCAAGTATAAACAGGCCATGCTTATTAGTAGCGCCTTTATGCTTGTCGCGACCAGCTACGAGAGAGAATGAAGCTTCAGCAGGTGTTACCGTCGGGAATAAGAGTAATGAAAATGGAGGGAAAAGACGGTAGTCGGGTGCGAGAAGTCGGCTTTCAGGAATGTAGAGCATGGTGGTATCTCTGCTGGCGTTGCATCATGATTATCGTCATCCCATCTTGGTGAAAATAGAGATGAGAAATTTGAGTTAGTCGCGCTAGAATAGCGGAAGGAAGATAATGGATGCATATTATTTCATATTTGTTTAACGAAAGTTAAACAAATACCGATAGAAATTTTTTCTGCATAGCATTTAGTAATAATAATTAGTAAATATTTAGTAATTAATTATTTAATTATTATTTAGCGCTGATAATAATTTCGGTAACAATTTTTAGTAATGTTGAAATCTAAAAATGTATTTTATATTTGAGCCAATAATTGAATTTTTAGAATATTTGATCTTTTTTCGCTATTATTATTTTTTTTTTCTTACTTAAAGGTATTTATAATTTTATTTCAACGTAGAATAGAAACATTTTAACAATCTTCAAAATTTCCAATTCAAATGGACCTAATATTAAGAGGTTGAAGAATAGGAAATGCAGACGAAATATAGCTTTACGAGCACCAATTTCAATAAATGGATCGTTCCATTTCCGCAGGTTCAATGCTGTATCGTGTAATAGACACAGTGCAACGTCGTGTATTAACAATGCCGCGGTAGATTAAGATGCGACGGGAAATACCGCATCTGACATCATGCGATGCGATGAAGGAAAAAAAGAGAAAAGGTTAATTTCCATTTACACGGCGTTCGTTCCAAGAACGAAATATCCGGCTGCCACAGTTTCGCGCACATCACGCGATTGTTTCCGTTCGTGTCGGTCGTCGCTACCATATTTTTTAGCGCCTTCCCGCTCTTTGAATCTCGACCTGTAGCCCAGACTGAAAAATGCGCGAAAAATACGGAAAGCTTCTCGAACGGGGTGCGACGTTGATTAAGCTACGTTCTTTGTCGTCGCTCTCCCTGTTTTTTCTCTTTCTTCTAATCTTTCTCTTTTTCTCCATCTTTCCGTCTTTCATTTACGTAAGAACAGTCCCCACCTTCTTGTAACGTCCGGTTAATTCGGACTTGTTATTCGCGCCGGCGGCACAAAGACAACACACTAATGAGCGGAGACCGACTTCCGCTCACGACGGCCCAGTCCAATTTTCCGTTTCGTTTGCAGTCCTGACACGATGGCTTTTAACAACGCTCAGTTAATCTGCATCATCTGAATTGTATTTGCGAAAAAAATAAAAAAATGCAGTCTTGTAAAATGTAAATGATGAGTAGGATCATGAAAGAGTGAGTACAGCTTAGACCTGATCTAATAATGCCTGTACTTAACAATAAGATCGAGAAATATTGATCAATGAACCACATCAACACAAGAAATTAATGCATACCATATGAAATTTCTTCTTGAAAATATAAAATCGCACAGCCAACATTTTAAAGGAAAGATTACTTGATCGACAATTATCACACAATATTGATTACTCAAAATTACAAATTTTAATTCTTTGGTTGCGGAAAGATATAGGAAAGAAAGAAATAGTTTTTTGAGCTGAATCCGAATTTGCAAACGAAAATTGTTCTATTATATCAGATTTTTGAATTGTTCTTTTATATCAGAAAGAAATGACGCTTAAAATGCGTTTTTCATCGAAATTTTTTTCGAAAATTTGTAACTGGTAAACCTGATGTACAAGAGACTTTAAAAAGGACTTAAATTAAAGTCTGAATATTACATTTTAAAATAAAAATATTGAATTTTTTATTGCAAGTATCATCGAACTTATAATGTCGTTAAAAAAGGAATTTTAAGTATATATCTAGATTATATTTAGTCTCGTAGCAATTACAATTTATACTCTCTAAATCTGAATCAGTGGATCACTGATATCACAGTGCCAAGTGTGTCACTGGTAATCAGTGAATTAAATGTAAGATCCTTAATCTAACTAATCTTTATTATGTGATCTAATTAATCTTGTTTAAATTCAATGAATATGATATTCAAAGATTGAAATTAATATGCAAATATCAGTATTTTAGTTATTAATGCTCAAATATTCTTCCTTTTTTAGTTGAATTTTACTGATTATCAGTGCCAAGTATACGTTGGGTAATTAGTGACTATCCACTGATTTAGATTTAGTTCGTCACACATTAAATCCTTAATTGATATTTTTATTATGTGCAATGGCTTAAAATATGCTTAAGTTTTAACTTTGACTCAAAGTTTTTAGTATATTGAACTTATAAACCACAAATTTTCAAAGATAATAAAAAACACATATTCGAGAGTTTTCAACTTTATTTTTTTTTTTAAATCTGACATAATGGAATATTTTCGCTTTTGAATTAAATTTAATGCGTCTGTAAAATTGGAAAAATTACTCTTCTTTTCCAGACCGCAAATTTTTGTACCTTTGCGTTATTTGTTGAGAAGGCTTATTTAGAACTGAATGCAGAACATGCAATCGAATTACGCAATGATACGTTAACAATTACATGCACGTTCATAGGCGAACGAAGATTCGGTTAAGGTGCGATTGAAGCTATTCCTTTTTTTTGACCGTTCAGTCACGCATGTTCGCACGAGATGGCTTCTCCTCTCATCGACAGCAGTCTCGAGATAATAATGCTAATTACAGGCGAGGACGACGTGAGGAACGCGATATTTAAAAATACTTTAATTCCATTTACTTGCGGTCAGTTCTCAGAATCCACTACTTCGCGCTGCATCGTCAGGATGCAATTTCTTTGCTGCCGCTGTATCACTTCCAAACGTATTTCTCTTTTATCTCAGTCACTTCCAAGAGGCTATATTTTTACTTTTTTGGAACTTCTTAGTTATCGTACGATCATCGTCGGATTTAGCATACACTTTGGTCCGCTTTCTCGCACATTTGCCGTGTGCTTACCGTCCGCTTTGATTTGTGTTGCAATTTTATTTCCCTAATATGAACATCGCACAAATGATGGAAACATAAAATTAGAATAAAATTGTTGTTTTTAGCTGTAAAATAAAAATATGTAAATCTTTTGAATAGCATTATCTCTAATGATCTCAAACGTACAAACAAGAATACTGAAGTTCAACCATTTTTATGTTCTTTTTGAATTCACATTTTAGTTTTAGAGATTCTCACAAATAATCTTTATTACATTCAAAAATATATTTTATTATTTTATTGTGATTTATTATATAAATAAGGGATATAGTTGTATTCAGGCTAAAAAATTTGCTTCCGCGCGTTTCTCTCTTATTTCGCTCTTTTATGTCATACAATCAAATACAGTTGCAATGCGTTTTGTTGTCTACCTTGTGTTTGCACCAAATTAAAGTTGGGGTTACAGATGTTTCCTATCTAACTTTGGTGTATTCAACTTTGGTAAGTTTGCAATTGCTTCGTTCTTGTGCCATACGAACAGTTCTCTTTCGATTAAGTATCTCCTATATATAACTTTCAGTTAAATTACTGTACTTCTAAAGTGCGCAGTATAAATATAGTATATCATATCGATGGCTTAGATTGGCTTAAATATATAGAATTTAGTTCTTTAAAGAATTTTGTAATATATACCAATAAAGCATGATATAATGTTACACATAATGTTTCTTATATGTCCTTAAATATCATATCTTTATATTTTTAAATTCTTTTTTATTGTATTTAATAATGAACGTATTTCATTTTTAACATAAAATGTCTTTTTATTTTATTGTTAACGTAAAAATTTTTTTTATTACGTAACAACGATAATAATGTTAAATTAAATTTAAATGATTGACCGCATCGTTGATATATAATAAAGATTATGATATTAATAATGAAATGTGTAACTGTCTTCTTTTTGTATGTTGCATCCTTAAAATATGCGTGAGTTAAAGCATAGTTTAGTCAATGTCATCAAGCTACAAGTAATCGGAGACGCTTAATTTATCGGAAGAATATAAGCGCGAGCTGATATGTGGGCAGTGATTATCAGGTTGAGCTGAGTCCGAGGAACTTCAAATGATCCGCTGTATCGTGATTTACCGAGACCTCCTGTTCATGATTTTAGAAATTCATCAAGTGACAGTTGCCTTTTACTCTTCGTTGTCATGAAATATTCTACGACCGAAATATTCTCTTCATAACATATTCCTCCAAGTACTGAGTACATTGACTTTTCGAGTTGTTTTACGGACTATCTGTGGATCTGTAACAAAAGTATCGCTAAATTGTGACTTTTACAATAATACTTGCTTTTAGTCATATTAGAATCGTAAATAAGTACATGAATTCCATTAATACTAATAAATCTTTAGCATATCGTTTTCTTAGGACACATTGTCCAGAATTGAAAAAAGATAAAAAGATAGCTATACAATTATTTTACCCTTACAATCTCTTTCGCCCGCATTTTCGTCAATATATTGATACGAGACGTTCGATGGACAATCGACCATGCTTGAATGGTCGTCATCGTTGTCGTAACATCCTTTTCGAACTGGATCCATTTCGATCCGTACCTTTATGAACAAGCCGCAAATGTTCGTTTCGACTTACCTGTGATTGTTCACGTTCAGCCTCACTTCCTCTCGTGACCGAACGTTAAAAGCACTATGTCTGCGATAAGTATGGTGAGGATATGTGAAAGGTAGTAGAGAGAGAAAGGAGCCCTTTTTATTCTCTGAGCGATCGAAGCCCTTCTTCGCGGACGAAAACCGATTACGACGGGGCTGTCCTGCACCCAGGATGGACCGAAAATGAAATTGCACCGGAAAGTGTCTATATTATCTTCCCTCGTGCTCTCCTTACGCATGTAATGTCGAACGACAATGGATGAACGTCGAGTAATCGTTTTATGTAAACGACTTATATAAATAAATTGATGTTCGTATCAATATTGTTGTCATTGTTGAATATTATTATATTAATAATATATATAACGTATAATACATTGGAATATTATTTTTAATATTAAGAATAATATATTAACATTCATACTGATACACATGTTATTTGAATTTTAAAAAATTTTAGCAATATGTATTTATAAGAAGGCATAATGTTTGAACAATTAAGAATAATGAATTCAATAATTCATTCATTAATAGAGATTTATGAAAAATATTTCATTGTTATCTAATAATAATCTCTTTCTTCCTATTTATATTTACGCGTTTATGTAACGTAAATACTAAACATTTCTGTTTTAAATCTCGTAAAGTTTAAAATAGATTGTTTAATAAATTATTAATCTTAATGTGGCAGAATTATTGTTAAGGTTTCTTCTTCAAGATATTTCATGATAAAAAATTAGCGCATAAACTATGTGGTATTAATTCAACCACAGTGGTTTCCACGTTGCATTCGATCTCTATTTCCGTCTCGCGAATGGATTTACGTGTTGTTATCCAATTCCTCGACATTAGATTCGCGGATAACTCGGCCGCGTGTTTCTCATAAGGGAAACAATTCGCCGCTGCCAACGAGGGGAAAAGCAATCGCTACAAGTCGTGAGAGCCGCGGACGAGACCTCTTGGAGAGATGCGACTCCGTACGTTCAAGCTCGCTCGATGCTTATCTCATAGTAGTCGCGCGTTGCGCAATCACGTCGACCGAATCCTTCTCTCGTTTCGTTAAATCATTTATCGATGATTTTGCAACTATTTACATGAACGCCGTGAGGCATCGACATTGAACGATGAGTCTTTAAAAAGAGCAATTGTCTTGTTATCATCAGATTCTGATGTAGATTGAATGATGAGGCTGGGTTCATTGTATCTTCAAATTTTATGATTCGTAATAAGAGATTATAAAAAATTATGTTAATGTTAAAATAAAAAAAGTTTGATAAATAAAAATTGTTCTTTTTAATCTTCCGGGGTTGATATTTCGAAAAATCCGATCTATAGTTACTAATGCTGGGTAAAGACTTAATTAAAAAGTACTAAATAATTTTAAGAAACCAAAATGACATAACTTGTACAAAAAGGAATGAATGATATTTTTAATAGAAGTAATAAAAATTAGCAAATATTACATAAAGAAAATTAAATTGTTTGACATTTTTTACAAAAAGATTAACATTTGAGATCTACAATAAACTCATCATTCGGAGGATTAAAGATGAATTTCTTCTCCTTAATATAAAGTATTTTCACATTAAACTGAGTTCTGCAGTTTTAATTGGCTGTTTTGCATTTTAATCTGATATGTCATTTTTGCCTAATGGTTGCACGAAATTCTTTGTTCCTTTTTAATGTTAAAATTATTACCAGCTGTAGTTAGGAGTGATTTTGTACATTTCTGAGAGATATTACATCCGACGTTAGCAGTATTACGAATCGAGTTTTATCGAAACGACATGAAGTTAAAAATTGCTTGGCTCTCTGGCGCCTTATATTATCCTTTTTTTACGTCCATGATTAAGGGACATTTCTGTAGGGAGACGCAAAATTCATGTGTGCTTTTTAATGGTTGATGAAAGGAGCTTGTTGACAATATCTTCGATATTTCCAGTCCTTTAATGCACATCATAAGCCACTGATAAGCCATGAAATGGATCTCCGTGACATGAATATGGAGTCATTCTACCAGAAGGTTCTTTGGATCTTTTGAATTCACGTATAAGATGTACAGATGTTTGTACGTGAATGTACAAAATATATTAAATTCTTTTTTCATTTATAGAAACATTTTAATTAATCACTGTTTGTATCTGTATCATATCTGTAATCTTTAATAATATATTTGACTTTTTAAAGTTTAATAAGTTGTTTATATTGATATATAATTAGAAATGGATGGCGTGATCTTCATAATTCAACTTGAATGATAAATGTAACAATAATCGCTAAATCAAAATTCTATTAAAATTTATTTTTTGATTAAATAAAGACTTTATTATATATTACATTGTCTCACCTAATGAAGTTGTGACAATGTTTATTAGTTTTGATATTTATAATGAACATCAAATTTTTTAATATTTTGTTATTAAAATAAAGTCTATTTTACAGTAAGTAAAGAATTCGATGAAAAAAGTGCGAGAAATTTGATTATACTCTATATGTCTGTTGTATTTCCTAGTTGGACTTAAACAAATAACTCAAATAAGAGCACGAAGATCTGCTTGAATGTTGCAATTTTTTTAGTTTTTTTATCTTTGTTTTTAGCTTAAATCGTAAAGTACCTAAGATTCATCTCGATTTATATGAATAGAGTTATATATATGATAAATTTTCTTTTATTCTTTTTAATATCACAAATAACACAAATAGTCTTTACATTAATAAAATCCAAATGTACTTTCAATAAAATAATAAATCTAAAAATATCTATTATTACAAAATGAAACAATTGTTTATATTGAAAAAGAAGGAAAACATTAAACTCGTACGTGATTAAACTTTCCTAACAACTTCAATTCGGTAAAAGATTTTATCCATTACAATTTAGAGTTTTTTTTCCACGTGTATAAAATGCTATAGTTTGTTATAGTACAATTTTTGTTATAGTATAGGTTGTTATAGTACAGTTTTATAGTACAATTTTTGTTAGTACAAGTTTTGTATAGTATAGGTTGCTTTTTGAATCCATACATACTATCGCAGTCGTACTGACCTAAATACTACAATTGCATTGCAGACTGTATACTATATTTTTCGGTTACAGCTTGTTCAGCGTGCGGTTGTTGTTGTCACACTAAAATTCGCGAAATCACCGCACGTGCTGGTAAACGTTTATTGTTTAAACCGGAGACTGTTATATAAATCGCCGCCGATATTTATGACTCCTGACAGTGTCAGGCTGTAATCGTCTTTAGGAATTAAACATGCATCCCGTAGGAATAAATAGATGTTAATTAAAAGCGAGGATGGGCGATGTTAATTAAGGTCCGTGCATAAATAAATGAGTGAGGGAGTTAATTCTTAACATTGCTAACGAGCTACGAGAATTGTCGTATTAAACGAGAACGGGAATGGAGAATTTTCGCAACGAGCTTGCAATGCATTATAAAGTAGGGAGATAAAATTAATGAAATTGAAATATCGTTATGAAATTTATGTGATTGCTTGAATTTCTTGTTAAGTAAAAGAAAATATTACACTTTCAACTGTTAGAGAAATTATTATCATAGATATATATATATATATATATATATATATATATATATATCTCTATGATTCAAATATATATATATTGTATATATTAGGTGTTGGAATTAATTCGTAGCGTTTTTTAATGAAAGAATGTTATTTATTTCACATGAGCATTAAAAAATACATTAATGAAAGTACTTCCCATCACTTGTAAAACGCTACGAATTAATTCCAACACCTAATATATTTTTTGTAACTTATATTTTTAAATAAATCAAAAAATTTCAGAATTTAAATAATAATTATAGATCATATAAATTACCATATCATTTTACATGCATTTGATTATATTAATTTTTCTAATCAAACTTAAAATTCTTGCCTTTTTGCTATCGTGATAGAAAAATAAGTGTGCCGCCTTGGTATTTAAAGTTTAAATGGGTCGTAAAGTTCGTCGTACTCGCTTTTTATTTTTTGCGATATCTGTGTCTAGTTTCTGCCGTACGCACGTACGCATCATGTCGAACGTCATCAGGAAAGATGAGGGGGGGAGGGGGGGGGGAGAGAACCGCGCATAACAACAACACCGGCGCGCAAAATGAGTGCTGGCCGGTATATTAATTCCGCATTTAAAGCTGTGGTCGGGGCACGCCGGTCTCGGTGGTCGAGCGGTTAGTACGAGTGTAGAGAACGCAACAATTCAGAGGGGCTCGCCGGGTGTAATGGCTGGTAATTAGAGTGCCATGATAGCAGGCTCCGCGAAACCAGTTATCTCGCTACGTGGATCGTGCATGCCTATGCTGAAGTCCTCCGCAAAACCTTCTCCCCTCTTCCTTACGTTCTCTCGTTCTCTTTCCCGTTGTCCTCTCATTCTTTATTCGCCTCTCTATCCAGCAAACATCTTTACTTTGCCATCTCTGTTGCTCCTCTTTTGTCTTTCAAAACTTCTCGCTGGTTCTTCAAACTTTGTTTTCGTCAGAAATTTTTATTCAGAAGGAGAAAGAAGTTCCTATCTTCAATTTTCTATTATTTTAAAATATCATTACTTATATTCCTTATTTTCCTTATTTGCTTAATTATTTTTTTATATAATATAAAAAATATTATATCAAGATTTTTCAACTGGTAAGTTGCAAAGGGCCTCCAGTGTATCACGAAAATTTTGGAGGGGATAAAGAGAAACAAAGAAATTTTTTAATTATTTAAAAAACGGATGAAATGCGAAGATGAAATATTTAAAAAATTATCTAAATTATATATGTATATATGTATATTATGTTTATTCTTATTTTAATTAAAATGATATCATTATTGCAATAAATAACTTTTAAAACGATAAAATAAAAAATAAAATTTAACATTTTATTTTTTATTTCTGAATATCGTGTTAGCGGTATGATAAAACAAAAAAAGATTTATATTGAATGCTAAAGCAGGTGCATCTAATGGCGTGTCGGCTCGAGAAATTTGATTTATTATTTAATGTGTCGCGAATTGAAAAAGATAGAAAAAACGCTGCATTATCATACTTTAAATTATGTTTCTTTATAAATAACACGATTACAATATATGACGATTATATTATCAATAATAGCATTGACAGCGATACTTGTATTGACAGTAATAGTAATTTAAAAAATGCAATTATGTATAATTTCTCTATTTTTCACAAAATCAAATAAAATAAAGGCAATAAAAATCGCACGAAGGCACCGTTACATTGTTGTCGAGATAAAAGTCTCTAAAGAGTATGTAGTCGAGATAAAATTTGATAAGCATCATTCGCGATCGAACGGAATTGCAGCCTCTCCGCTATCGAACGAGTTAGTAACCATGAAAAATCCACGGCCGTAGAAATAGCTTTTTGCTACTGTGTAAAATATAGTTCTTGTTGGTCCATACTTTGAAATTGACGCGTGAGCTTTACATATCCGACTGCACGAACTCGGAGATGTTTCGTTCGATATTTGTCGTTTAATTACATTACAGCAATGACGCTGATTGCGATTTACCGGTTAATTGACGTGCTTAAAAAAAAGAAGGATGAATTAGCCAAGCGTATTAGCTAAAGTGTTCAATTGGGATATATATGTTCCCTCTTTCTCTGTGGCACATCTATCCGTTTTCAGGAAATGGCACGTTTGCACAACATTTTTTTATTCTCGCATGTCACCGGGAAAATTGGTTTTTTCCATCGCACGATGGTAAACCGCCGCAAAAAATACGCGAGCTATATAATTTCTTTTTCTAGTAAATAGCGTGTTTTGCTACGTGGCAAGTGAAACGCGAACACACCATTTACTTTTCTAACAAGGCTGATCAGTATTCGTTGAAAGCGTAAATTAATTTAATATTAGATACTGAATATAGATCGAAGAGTATAAAGATACTAAGTACAGACATGCCATCTATACATAAAGAATACGCTAACTGAGAAAGTAGTGAAAAATACAAAAAAATTATAAATATGATAGACATGTTATATCGCGAATGATCGGTTCTTTGTATTGAAGATTCAAATAACATACCAAGAGTTGATTATTCTGTGACTTTCTTTAAACCTATCTTTAATAGCGCAATTTGTCGATCACGCAATTAAATCCATACCTTTATGGAGGTATGCTTAATGGGAAAGCAACCTTATGGTGGAGCGCGTAAGGTGAGATAGCGCTCAAAACACGCGCGCAATTTTTAACGCAAGCGAGCAAGGAAAGTGGACAGGAATACGTGTCGGAGGAGGGATCACGGGGATAATAATGATTGCTAAGGTCGGACTCTCGTAAAATGAATTTCTCTTCATTTTTCATGAGACGTAAGGGAATATCGACGTTATTGAATTACGCGAATTTAGAGGCTTCTCAACGATCGGATTTTTATTTTCTTGAAATTACAGCATCTTGAAAAACAAGATCCCCTGCGATTTTCGACATCATTATATTTCCAGTCTGAATTTTTCGTTTAGATTTACTCTGCACGTAACATTCACGAAATACAGATTTTTAATTACTTGATGCACTATCATTTCTTATTGGAACATAAATTGAATGTTTTTTTTTAAATACATGTAAAACATGTTTCTCCTTTAGAGTTAAATCTTTAATAGAAGAAAATAGGTTAAATTTTTAGGTTCAGCAAAAATCGTTCTTTTCTGTATGTCTGCTCGGTATATTATTTCATTAAAATTACAGTAATTTCTTCGAGAATATCATTACATGTAGAAAAAGAAATTAGGAAATGCAAAGGAAGATTATCATTATGTTTAACGCGAGAGAATTCTGAAGCCGCATGTGTACCGAGGCACACGCGTGAGTGTAGGTGGACATATTACGTATCGTACAGAATGATTCACGCATATCCACACGATTCATGTATATATATTTGTTTCATGCTCATTGGTTCCCCTTTCACATGAACTTTGTGCGGCTCGGTCTCGTCCTCATTCGGAATTGCACGTACGTTAACCTAACGTAAGTCGCATACGTGCAACCGCACCGACATTTCTATTCCGCACGCGGACAGATAATTAGTTCAGATGAACGTGATTTCCTTGCGCGCGGACGAGCGCACGCGTAGATCTTTTCGACGATCGCGCGTTCGATGGCCGAATGATCGATTCGATCGGTTGGCTTGGGTTTTCCCTCATAAATGAGCGCGACCCGATTTCCTCGATGGTGGCCGTGCGGCTACAGCATGCGCCGCGCGTGTGTTATACACTTGGAAATTGCAGTCGGATTACGAGCGAGGCGAGGCGGCGTCGAATCGAGAACTAACTATAACCGTGGTTGAATCTCACTTCTCAAGTATGCCGATCCCGAGATTGCTCATCGTATAGCGAAGTGCGAACCTATCGTCGTTAAATTGCAATTGCTTTCCGATTGATCCGAGAAATTAAAGTAAAGTAATTGCAAAAATGAGAGAAAATCGATGGTTAATATTCCTTTTGCGAAGAGAAAAAGAGAAAGATAACTCAAAAATGAATGATATAGACATTACATATGCGTTGCGTACATTATATTGTACATTACATGCGTTTCGTGGAATTTCGTATTGCCAAGAGAATTTTCTAATCAAAATCTTACTGGATGAATGAATGAATGAATGAAAGAAGACCAATTTTCGACTGCATATTTTAAGAAATATCAAAATTTTTGTTATTGATGTCCTATATTTCTGATAAAAGATTTCTCATACGTCGCTCATGGTGTCTGTCATCTGTGCTCGGAACGTCCATCACTCGTCAAAATCTGGGCGTGAAAATATTGTCGACGTATTCTTTGCGTGCGTGTACGGTGTCCGCCCCGATGTGTGAAGATGCCTCTCTTGCGTGAAACATCAGTTTAATATAAACACCCTTATCGATGCTCCAGCGAGTCCTCGGAGCCGGTTGAATTTTCAATTGCCGCGTCGCCGCGCTGCTGCGAGAGAGGAACGATTATGTTGGGGAAAAAAGCAACGGCGGAATAACAAGTCGCATATTTATGAGCTTACTTTGAAAACCGATTCGACTCCCTTTTTTTTCTCTTTCTTTCTCTCTTTCCTCCTTCGGGACTATACTCGGTAAACATCAACTAACAGTAACATTACATCAATATTATAATTTTCAATTCAACAATATAAATGTAATATATCACATGTTGATATGTGACAGTTACATTATTGAGTAGGAAATTATAACATTGCTACTGTTAGTTGAATGTTATATGCTATGTTATTGGGAAATAGATTCATTTACGCGTATGTACATATGCATGTACATGTACATATGCGTAAATGGATATATATGATGTATATATGTATATATAGGGTGTACTAAATACGTTAAAAAATTTTAAGAGATGATTCCTCACAAAATTCAAAATGAAAACTTCATATGACTATATGTCCGAAACAGCTTTTAAAGGAGAAGATCAAAGTTGAAAGAAAAATTTTGTTTATTTCTAAAAATTTCGAAAATCATTCGAATAATTTTCGAAATTTTTAGAAATAATCGAGTTTAAAATAACTCGAATAGTTTTTTGGAAAAAACGAAATTTTATTTGACACCCTGCATTTTTGAAATTAGCCATTTTTTGGACATACGGTCATATAAAGTTTTCTTCTTGGATTTGTATGTGAAGAATTATTTTAAAATTTTTTAACGTATTTAGTATGCACCTTAAATATTCTATATACCAGTGCTGTGATTTACTTGCATATTTCGGCCGATTTTCAGCTTGGTTCCTGTCTTTTACTTCACCAACCCACGCGCAGCCTAAATACCGATCGGCACATATATGTATACATATACATATATATACACACATACGCGTATTATTTAACGAGATTGCTTGTACATACATAAGAATGCGCAGTTAATTAACCGTTCGATATCGGACATCTGATTGCCCATTTAATTGGATTAGGCATGGTATAAGCGCGTTTCTATGAGAGCGCGTACGCGGTAATTATGTCGGTGTATGGCTGTTACACGTACTCGTTACACACAACGGCTTGGCGGTACCGACCGTTCGGTCGAACGAATCGAGGTTGGAAAATGCCGATCTCCGCTGCTAACTGGGAATATTGGCACACGGCGCACCGTACTTATAAGGAAAGGCCTTACATAAACCTACGATTATAGGACCTCCGTATAATCTAGGAGCGTAAATCTCTAAGCTACCGCGCGAATGCTTTTATTATATAAACTACTTAGTCAACGTGTCAGAATATCAGTATTACACGAAATCGAAGTGTAGTTCCTCTATTTTAATGGATTTCAAGAGTTTAGATATGGTGTAGAGAAACAAAAAGGGAAACGAGCATCTCAAAGGAGCTTCGAACTTTTAAGTCTGAAACTTTCAAATTATGAAACTTTAGGATTTTGCAGCATCTATAATCTTCTTGCTTTGAATATCAAAATCCGTCAAATTATAATAAAGTTTACTTAGACATGTTGAAATGTAAGTTTACTTCCAAAGATAATCCTTACTTACGTAGTGACACTTGCTGTAAGTTCTTTTGCTCTTTGCACAAACGTTGAGTCTTTAATCCAATTAGAACTCATATATATATGATTACTTCAGAATTCCTATTTTTTTTCTTCATATTACGATTCTTCGTAGAGAAATCTGAACAAATATCGACAATTTAGCAAGTTTCTTTAAATTTTCCATCGAAAATCTAAGATTTCCCGTTAACTTGGTTAAGAAACATTATGTTTTAGTCGATGTTGACATTTTCCACGTTACTAGATAGGCGCGAAAATCTGTTCAAATTATGCGTTCTTCAGATAATGAGGACGAGGTATAAAACAAGTTTAGCGAAGCGAGCATTTAAAGGTCATTTGTGGTACAAAACGAAGCGCTAAAAAGCGAATGAATCGTACGTGGGAGTCGATGTAAGACTTTCGCGCATGTGTGCAGATGTACGCGAGTGTATAAAATATAAGTACAAGCGCGAGAATGTCGCCGGGCTAGATAATGTACATCATGTAATGACACTGAGGAAGTCACTGATTTACAGCGCGGTCCGCGGTTACTCCGAAACTTCCTTAACTTCGCTTTCGCAATTTCATCTCGAGTATTCTTTGTCGGATTAAATTGAAGGTGGCCGGCACGAGAAAGCTGTAAGGTGGCAAGAAAATCTCGGGTGAAACTACTTTATTAAATAACATTTTTTTTACTCGAGAATGATACAAGGAAGAAGCACTTACATTTATTTTATCCATCGCGGTAATATCATTAATCACATCAAAATAAAGAGGAGAGCAGGACGCTGATATATAAGGCAGATCGTGATTCCGGATCTCGCGGTTCTATTTCTGCAATCCGCAAATTTATTTCGTGAATTTTTAATATCGGAATACGTTCTGGGGATCGTTTTCTCTTTTTTCCAAACTCACAGAGTTTTCATTTGGATGTATTATTATGCAAGAATAAATTGCACGGCGCGACTTCGAAAGCGTAGAATTTCAAATAGACATAGTTACCTAACTACCAATGCAAACTAGAACCAAGCTTACTTTTGCTTTTATGTGTTCCAGTGAATTGAAGTTTAATAACCATCGGTCAAGATTATAAATACTTCTGTGTTCGTATGTAGAATACATTCTATATACATTCTATTCACAAATGAAGTCATTTTCTCTCTCTTTCTCTTTTTCTCTGCTCCAGAAAGTTTGTTTCTGTTGATGTAAGTAAACAAATTAGATTTCGAGCCCATCAGTTCGTTTTCTCAAAAACTTGCATTACTGTGCCAACTATTCCGAACCGCATGAAAAGCGGTCGCGTTTTTTTTCCCAGAGGAAATTCTAAAAGGCTATTTCTCAGTCTTAGCATACAACGTATGTGATTTCTCCCGAGTACAAAAGCCGTTTCTTGTGCGATCTCGTCTATGAGTAGGCGCGCTGCACAATGTTGCGTAGGCAATGCTCTCGACTCTTATACGCGATACCTACCTGCCTCGGGGGCTGCCGATCGTATTTATAGGCATAGTATATCGCACGCAGCTAGATTAAGTAGATAAGCTTCGATATGAGTCGATTCCGATTGTCTCCCGCTGGTCAGGTTGCATACCGCCTCGCTTCCCCCCTCCCCCTCTCCCCCTCACCTGACGCACCGCGGGACAGATCGCCGTAACTAAGCTGCACTTGCTCTCGAGCTTGTAACGATCGCGAAAAAGAAGACCCGTCGCGTTTCTGCGATTCATTACTTAGACCCGATATCATCTGAGACGAGATCGAACGGCATGTTGAATTTCGATGAGCGAGAATGTATACGCGTTTTTACATGTTCATGATTCAACATTGTGCGTTTATAGAACTTGTGCACGCGTCAATTGTGACAATTCTCAAAGTATAATTAAATTGCAATTAAAAAAAAGGTCTTAAGAATGACAAAAAAGAGATAAAAATAGCCAATGAGAATCAACGCGAATGTTGGAGCGTCGTATTTAGACATTTACTGTTGAAATATGTATTACATAAGTATTACATGAGAAAACAATTGTTTTGCTGAAGTATGTAAAAACTTAGATAAATACAGATCTGAAAACAATTTTGCTGAACAATCAAAATAATAATATATAGAATCATTAAACATTGATGATGCTACAAAAATGCTTTTAATATTCTGGCAATCAGTTGAGCGCTCTGCATTATTTTGATCATGATTTTAATCATCTTTACAAAAAATACAGAGAAAATTAAATTAAAAAAGTCTAAATAAAATACGAAAATATATAAAGTAAGTATAAAATATGGATTATATAGGCATTAAGATCTGTACAATATTCACGAGTATTTGAGAAGATTTTTATAAAAAAAGATATGTCATAGAAATAAGTTCTTGAATATGCGAGGAGTACATTAAATAAAAAAAGTTTTTCGACGTCGTTTTTTTCAATGAAACATATTTATACGCGTGAATATAATTTAGAGTAGCTTAATATTTGAAAAACAGAATTCTGTAGAGAATGAATAGAGTAAATTCTTTCTCGCGCAACGGTATATCACATGCAGCTTCCTTATACGTAAGATATTCATGGAATCGTTTATATTTGGCAAGGAAATTGGAAATTGCAATGAGCATGCTGATGAAGAATTCAACTCAAGAGCTGTGTAAGAAAAAAAAAACGTCTGTTTTTTTTCTACGTTTGTGAATTTCTCTCGACTGTAGATAGCTACGTACACGCGTAATATCTCCTGAAATGGTTGCAGCCAGAAAATAGAGAATGATGGAATAGATTTCCTCTTGCATAACTACATCCAATTATAGAGTCACTCGTAATTAACAGGAAAATTATACGTGAAGATACTACTTAGGCTGATTTATTATCGTCGGAGAAACGTGACGCGTCAATTTATTTAATATTAATAGATTCTGTGACTTTCAATGAGAGAGTGCGAAAGCACATATGTAATGCATTCACTTAATAAGTCGCAGATATTTCGCAACCTTGGCCCGACCAGGCCTGAAATTCGTATATACCGCTTTTTTTGCACCTGTCCGTAATTTCTGGCGTACGTAGTACTGCCCACTTACTTTCCTTTTTTTTCTAAATTCCAAGAAGAAGTGGACCGTTAATACGCACTCACGAGGAATTGGATAATCGTGGGATGAAAGGAACGCCATGCAAGGAAGCAATGACTATATGTAGTATTTTGCGCGCGATATTAAGTCCCGCTAATGATCGCCTGTTTGCCCGTTATTATTAATTATTTATACGCTGGTCGCGGTTAACGGAAAAGCATTTGTTAGTTTGGGTAAGCTGTGAGTTATAGTCACGTTGATATCTGCTCTGGTTTATTGTTGCTCTGCCACTGATATTTATGTATATCGCGCCATACATCATACGTTTCAATTCCGTGCGGTATTTATGGAGCGTACGGAAGCTTGTGCGAAAAGCGAAAAGCGCCGCACTAAACTTGGGAATAATACGCGAATATCGAGTAAATATTCATGAATAGGTAAACGAAATTAATTTTTAAATGGATTAATTTTTAAACGAATGCAACTGACGGCTCGACACCGTCATAGTAAAAAACGATAATAAGAAACGAGAGACGTGCGAGTTACTTTCTAGGTCACGTAATTTGGTAAGTCGTTTATGATTATTTTATTCAGCGTCATTTAATAGATGCATCTATCTTTTATAAGTGTATTTAGTGTGTGTACACACACACACACAATACACACATGTACTTGACTTATAAATTTAAATTTTTCCGAGAATGATCCTCTATGTATATTTTCCTATACAAGATGAGTGATGTTCACTTTCATAAAGAAATTTTTATTTTTTTTAAATATCTTAAGGTATTCGTTAGATAAAATTATGATAAAAATTAACAAGTATAATTAACAGTATGAAATATATAGGTATGTGAGATTTAATGAAAGTGAATGAGTGAATAAGTGAGTGAGTAAACGAGTAAGAGAGAGAAAGAGAGAGAGAGATTAATATTTATAAATTTTTGCATTGTTTTTGAAACATAATTCCAAGTAGAATCTCTCTTGAAAGGAATGGTAAATAGACAAATGTTAGTTTGGAATGATCTGCGGTATATTACGCATGAGAGAGAGAGAGAGAGAGAGAGAGAGAGAGAGAGAGAGAGAGAGAGAGAGAGATGTAAGGTCGTTGCACGAGATGCAACGCGGCACAGTGAAATCGACACGCGTATCTCACGCTCGTTTTAACGCTACATCTTCCGTCCATTTTTGAATCCTCAGTGGAAACACGCATCGCGTACGGAGGCTTCCATCTCGAATGGTTATGATGTATGTATGTGGGCATATCCATTTACATATTAATGCATCGTATTTTGAGATGAAACGCTTTCTATGCTTCAAAATATTCAATGATGACAAAAGCAACAAAGTATATTGCGCTGCCTGCTGTAGGCAACTCTCTCGCGATTTTTGCTTTCGCGTCTTGCTTTGACATGCATTTCGATATCAGAGATATACTTGTCTCTTAGAGCCTTTAAAATTAAATGAGAGAACGTATAATGACTATTTTATAATAATTCTATGAAAATTATCTCATGTGGAATTCCAATAATAAATATTTAATACATTTTTTGACGTGTGTTTTTGTTATTAAAAACATTTGAATATTTTAAGCTCTACAAACTGTTTTTACATGTAAATTATGAAATAAATATGATATTCAATTATCTTGAAAAGAGATGTATACAATTATATTGAATATTATTAAAATTCTTTAGTAATATCAATTTTCCAACTACATGCATAAGTATAATTAAAGAATATTTACTTATTAATATTAATGTTATGTTAATATAATAATATTTTGTATATATTTTAATATTAATAACTGATGGTGTATTTTACATTTAATATCGAATTTTATTAATATTTTTCTGATATTCTTCGCTTGCATTGATTATGCATCTTACGTTCATTATACTCCTTTCCCAAGATAATGGATTCACTTCTGGTCTGGTTATTATTTCTCCTCCAACCTCCAACTAGAAATATTCGCATATTTATGCGAAAATGAAATATTCACGTATGCAAATTATAAATCTGTAAACTTATCATATTTTTAATTATCTTACACATAAATCTAATGTTTTTAACAAATTGCATTAATAATATACATGTTTCATATACATTTTCAAATTAAGAACAAAAATTGCGATCTCTCAAGGCTTTAGTTATTGGGGATGCATTTGTTTTTTTGTTATCGTTCACATTTCCTTCTTAAATTCGATGTACTTCCTTTTTGAGATAATAGGCTCGCTTCTAGTCTCCCTATTACTCGAAGCATCTCCCTCCAATCTCTCAAACCTACATGGAAACGCGTATCACAAACAAACGAGCCGGCTCTGAGATGGATATAATATCCGTACGTGGGTAGGTCGACTTACATATTAATGTAATACATAATCACGCAGAGATTGGAGAGGCAAGACCCCGGCCCCTCAAGATGAATGAGCCTTAGAGCACGCTCAAAAGGTATGTGGTTGATCCAATGTGTCGTAATCCTGACCCCGCGAGGCTGTACAGTCCGCTGTATCCCGTGTCTCAGTCGGGATTGTATCTAAGCTATCACCGATACGGCTCTCAGATCCGATTCCAATCAGACACCAACATACACGTATCAAAGGAAACATGAATGCTACTTTTGTTATTTATCGAACAAGGGGAGTAAATTGCGCCGTGTGAGTTTTTCCCACAACGTCGATGTATCTTGAATAAAAGCATTCTTCAGCAAGATGATAAAGATTTGAATAACCTCGAGGTATATTCAATGTGGCAATCTTAGTGTTACTATAACATTAGAAACATTTCTCTAATTATTAATTAATTACTCGTGAAAAGATATCTTGGATTGTTTTATATTATAAAATAAAAGAGAATAAAATACATGAGAAATAAATAGAAGATATTAATTGTAAAGATTAGATTTGATGATCGTGAAACAGCAAGGTATCATTCACTCATAATAGGTACTAAATTTCGGAAAATTAAGAAATTTAAATTTTGTTTGTTATTGATTTTGATTGCTTTATTTCTTTCTCATTTAAGATTACATTATTAATTGTTTAAATAAAAAAGAGGACTCGGGAACGTAAAACACTAATAAAAATAACAAAATTTGAATATTAAAATATAAAATTTAACGTACACTAAATGTAATACCAATAATAAATATTTATAAAAAACATGTCTTCTGCATTTGCATAATTATATATAAAATGAATATTCAACAATAGACTTATTCAACTGGAAATGCTTTACTTCTATTTCTGATAATTCTAAAATTATCTTAAATTATTACCCAGCCACATGTGGCGTGGGCGACTTGAGAATTTATACGCAGCTTTGACGTTTACTTGTATATTCATTTTAATCCGCTCGGTATTTATCGACAGGCGGCATGCACGCGCGCCTACATATTTTAATGGTGAGCAATACCGACGATCAGAGAAAATTTCGATTGTAGTCAGCCGCTATCAGATCTGGTCAGGTCGGAAAGGAGTGTCTGGGAAAACGCACTTAAATATATGCGCCAGGTTTGCACGTGTCTCTGATTGGCGGAGAGATGCATATGATAATTAGAAAGTTGACATTTATTCCGATGCTGAATGTCCCGCTTTCCTCTTAAAACGCAAAATGAAAAATAATAAATTTATCGAATATAATAATAATTCCATGACTTCATATTGTAATTAGCTAAATAACCGTTCGTTCAAACCTTCGTGGTTAAAATGTGATGAAACAGAAAGTTAAAATTTGTGTTTATGTATTATATTCTTGCAGATTCAACATTCCTTTAATCAAAAGTGATTAATGATAAACAAACGATAATTAATAAGATTTTTCCCGTCGCATATATCATGCATTTACGTCACATCTAGAATTTCCTGAATAAGTATAATATAATAAGTATACGTATTAGGTGTTGGAATTAATTCGTAGCGTTTTTTAATGAAAGAATGTTATTTATTTCACATGAGCATTAAAAAATACATTAATGAAAGTACTTCCCATCACTTGTAAAACGCTACGAATTAATTCCAACACCTAATAATATAATAAAAATTATAATACTTAAAATATACTTAAAATTAAGTATATTAAATATACTTAATTTTAAGTATATTTTAAATATTTATAATATCTATGTTTAAATTTAATATATATTTAATTTTGCAGTTCTATTAACACTCATTCGAACGTCACATATGATATATATATATATAAAATTTAATTTTGCAATTGATCCTTATTAATTTTGTATCTGAAAGCTATCGAAAAGTTCGTTACTAATGTTCGTTATTATTCATTGCTTATATTAATACACTAATTATCGCACAACTAACATTTTCTTTTAGAATAGCTCCAATATCTATTATTTCTATCATCTATTTATGTACGACATGTACGTCATTGATTTTAATGCACTTTATGGATTGGGCTTTAGAATTGATCTTTTTATCTCGTTAAATTTGCACTCTGTTCTAATTCCGAGGCCATTGAAATGATTAATTAATTTCCTTTGAAATGATTGATGAAAATGCAACGCAGGCGAACGCGTCGGGTCTTTTCTCACTCTCATTCGCGTTTATTCTACATCTGCGTCTCTCTAGAATCTGCGAGGACTGCGAGAAGACAACTAGGAAACGCACAGACTTTCTCCATGAAATCTCGCTGTTGCGAGTAGTCGAGGCGGGGGCGGAAGAAGGGTCTATCTATGGTCTATCTACGAATCGTTCATTGTCGCTTTAGACAATGGCGATTACTTTATCTCCAATGATGCGAACGTAAGCATGTGCACGTCACTCGACACGCTGGACCTGACTTTCTCGATGGATCGCCATGTTAAGTGTGTGCACTGGCCGATCGTAATTTATTCCTCGCTGCAGTTGTCTAATATGTAGACCGATCCATACTCGCGTTCGCTCGTAATTCACCGAACGGAGTAGGAAAAAAAGGAATAATCGACGTTTAATCGAAATTTATGTGTGTCGCGGGAGTTCTGCACGTATGAGTACTAATTCGATTCACCGGAAAATTGTTTGCGTAGAAAACGGATCTCTCCTCTCCTCTCCTCTCCTCTCCTTTCTTTCTCTCCCTCTCTCTCTCTCTCTTTCTCTCTCTTTCTGTTGCATGATCCTTTTATGATTAAAATTTATTCGCTCGTACAAATAACGATGCACGTTGTAATACAGCTTCAATTACAAGTATTCTAAATATGACGTATCATATAATTTGATCGGACGTATGAATTTCATTAATTGTCACAGTAAACTCATGTCATACAAGATATTGATGAAATAATAACAAACATGATTAAACATAATACACAGATATATAATATATTATGTACATTTTATAAGTAGAAGTTTCAGACACACACGCACAATATAATATATCATATACTCTCTAAATCTTTTAGAGTGAATTGTCACTCTGAAGAGTGTGAAATCTCACTCTTAAAGATTAAAAATTGTGTCACTTTTTTTCAAAACTTACTCAATTTTCACTCCTTAGCGTGAGATTCCACTCCAAAGAGTTTAGAGAGTGTGTGTATATATATATATATATATATATATATAAAATTACATTAGTTATATATATTATATCATAATATATTATAATAATATTAACAAAATTATTATAGATTTCAGAATTATAATAATATCTTAACATTGAAATAATCACAGTTACAAAAATGTTAGGACAATATTTTAACGTCATATTGCAACCTAAAGTTCGCACGTCATAAGATTACTCCATCATTTCTGTTCATAGTTTAATACTTTAATGAGATGTCAATTATTTAACGTGTTTCGGTCGATGTTGATTCGTGTATGTAGCCTCGACCTACCGCGCGGGAACAATCGAAATGCTTTGCAGCTAAACCGGAGCACGATTTAAATAACGCGATAGAATGGAAGATATCGCGCGTCGGGCAACGTGATTGGCGACAAATGTATTTCGCCTCGAGTCCGAGCAGATTTTTATCGTATCACGTCGTCAGGGGCATTGATTAGACTACTGCACCGTTCGTCGCATACATATCTGTGTATGCTACGAATCGATCGCGCAGTACACAGGAATTTTTTATTATGACCGTCAGTCATGCTCCACTACTGCGGGGGAGGGAGGGGAGTGGCATGTACTTGATTGGAACGAATTAAAGTTCAAAAAAGTCTTTATACGTGTATGTATGACGATGTGGTATGTATTCTTCATAGATCCAAGAATAACAATTCTCGTCCGTCTACAAAATTTTTGTCGCGTAAATGGATGACAATTTTTTTCATTAATATACCTGGCGTCATTACTTTTCAACATATTACTGAATTAAAATTTGATATATTGATACGTTAAACTCATTGCCTTGTTTATAATATCACATCAGCTTTTCTCATTGCAACAGTCGTCCAATCGGAAATCAATTATTAACATTTTTCCGTTTGTCAGTCAACGAAGTTCGACCGTCTAATTAATGCATTTGCTGTCAAGCCAATGATCCCAATGCATTTGTATCCCCTTTGAACAAATGCATTGCTATTTCCATCATTTATCCTCATAAACGATAACATCTCGAAATGCTCGAGATAACCGCCAGTCTATTGAAGCATGAGCTCATTATATGCGACTTATACGTGCAGAAATACAATGCGTATCGAAAGGGGGTATGACTTGGGGAAAAGGGACCGCGGTGTAACTATTCGCGGATTAATTCACAGTTCACGCCGATCTCTCGTCACGTTAACGTGTGGCGGCGCGGAAGTCTTTGTTTTCGGTCGAGTATGCTCGATTAACGTCGCACCAGCAATATTTTTTTCCGAGCTGCATGGACAAAGTCGGTCATCGGATATTTTTTTTTTTTCGGTGTATGGAATATAGCCCGTGTACGCACACGTGATCAGGGACATATTGCATGCGCACGCGAACCGCTTCGCTTGTATGCTGGACACAATCAAATGATTCTCTTTTTTTTTTCTTCTTTTTGCATCGTTTGGTATCGTATACACGGGAATGTGCGGCGTGACTTAACTATAACTCCGCACCCATTTGGCTCTTTTTCGCGTTCAGATTTACCGGCGTTGTTACTAGACACCGATCGTATGTGCAATGCGATGCGAAAGCGTCAATTTCACTTTTTATGAAATCGCGATACGAGTTTCCGATACTTTCGGATCATCATTCCGGTCAAATAATTTGTGTTTAGCAATCTTTTTGTGTTTTTTTATTTCATCACAATTTTCGTGCTGAAATACGAATAAATTTGATCGATGCTGTTCAGAACTTATATCGGAAACTTTAAATTTGACAGCTGATTGATTTTAATTAGGAGTACAGATTTTTAGAAGTCTTCTCCGATTGACAAATCAAACCGGACATTATTATATATCTGGTTTTTAAATATATCCAATTAATAAAATGAAAATTACATTATAAAAGGAAATCTATGGACAGAATTCGCAGCGAATTTTCAGCGACATTTCCTTATTTAAGAGCGTCAATAATCCTAAACTTATATCGCAAATTTTGTTTTTCTTTGCTAAACTGTTTTTATTACTTAACATTTTTTTTATTTATATAGTTTAAAAAATAATATTGTAAAAATAATATATATATATATATATATATATATATATATATATATTGCATAATTTTTTTATTAAATTTTGTATTTAATCTAGTTGTAGAGTCTTACTATTTCTGTTCGGTTTTTTTTTATGTTAAATTTTGATTCTAAAGAGGAGGTATCTGGTAATTTAGACTTTTGGATATGACAATCCATCGGAACACTTCAAATTCCATAGATCTTAGTAATAGCAATGGCAAAAATGTGAAATAATTTTTGCGAGGTAATTGATTTAATTAATGTATGCATCGAATTTATTGCACGATCCTACCATCCACCTATCTAACACGGATCATCTCGCAAATTGATAACCGAGTATCAATAAGGCGTATGTGTTATATGATAATCCCAACAAATGACGTTGGGATACGGTCTCGTAACTACCGATGAGAGCCATGTGCACGCCCGATCGCCGCGTTTATTATTACAACGGTCGACATAGTATCTCGTGTTAGGCGTGAAACGGTCGGGCAGGTCAAGACCCCGTTCCTTATCCTGCGAGCTGGTCGGTGAAATGAATTCCTCGCGAGTGCCCGTACACATCCATATGCGCACTCCGCGTGTATACTTACACGCTCCGTTCCGTAGCGACATAAGCACTATATATATATACACAGCACTATTTATGAGTTATTAATGTCACTGAGAAACGACCCAGAACCAACAAACTCGTGGGATACTTCCGGTGATAGCGACACTGATAATCCATCTCCAATTCTGAAAACGCGTCCTCGCCATCACGCAGACTCACAACTTCTCGCCCTTTTTTTTCGTCTGTCGCATCCGGGTGCTGACGCTTTTGATTAGTGATCGTTATGACATGAAATACACGATTCAACTCGGTTGAGATAGCGACAAAACATGATTCAGCTTTTGAAGAGGAAAAGGAGTGTGATATAAAATATTATATTAGGTGTTGGAATTAATTCGTAGCGTTTTACAAGTGATGGGAAGTACTTTCATTAATGTATTTTTTAATGCTCATGTGAAATAAATAACATTCTTTCATTTAAAAACGCTACGAATTAATTCCAACACCTAATACAAAAAAATCATTCAAGCATTATCACTCTCTAAAACTTTTAGAAATCTCAATCTTAAAGATTGAAGTCATTTTTTTTTCAAGATTGGCTCAATTTTCATTTTTCAGAGCAAGATTTCACTCAAAAAAATTTATAAAAAATACATTGCATTTTATCTGATAGAATATTAATGTAAATGATGAAAGCTATTAAAGAATGTAATGTGTTCTCTTTAAATTTTTTATATTTTAATTCTCATGAGTTTAATAGCTAGTTAAATAGCTTTTCTAATATGATTAATATATACTTTTTATGCAATAATTAAATTTTACATATTTTTACACATTCCTTTAATTTTTAATTTATACAAAGTAATGTTATTGCAAAACTAAAATTATAACGCTCAAAATATAGAAATTCCTACATTATGAAGCAATAAGAAAAAAGGCTTTTGAAAGATAGTTAATAAATATAAGAACGATACATTTTAGATGAAGAAAGATGTCTCTTTATCGTTTGGCCGGGAAAAACGATACTGACTCATTTGTCGCGCTGGTACTTAACGGCAAGTTGGAACTTTTCGTGTTAATCTCTCTCAAGGTACCCCAACGGACTCGTTCCACGCCATGAAATAACATAAAACTTTTTGTTTCTCCGGAACCACCCTTCTGCTCGCACTCTTCCTTTCTCCGTGACGTCGCTCAGGACTTTTACTTTTAAATCATTCAGCCGATGCCCGTTACATTATTCAACCACTAAAACCTCGCTATGCGGATTTCTGGAGAATCTCAAGGATCCCTTCGTACCCTACCCACTTTTATCCCTTTCTTCGCTCTTAAACCCCTTCACCCCGCTGCGTATTTGCACGGCCGCTTCTTATTCTTCGATGTCGATGCGAATCGCGAAACTTCCCACAAAATTCCCTCAATAATTCTTGTCCATGCATTAGCATTATGGTCGCGTTATGGAAGTTCACGCGAAGTGAATTATTTGGCTTCGAGATTCACATCTCGTTTTTTTAATGTCATTTCTGTATGCTACATCCGTATATTATTACGGATCACTAGCATGATCTCAATAAGTATCAAGTTGGTTGAAATCTGGTAAACTACCAAATTTCTGCAGTAACATTTTATCAATAAAGAAGCGTTTGAAAGAATCAAATCAATTCATTCTGTATCAATATTATATGAAAATTTGAAATTGTATCTTTGTTAATATTATAGTCAAATACAAATTCAGTCTCTATTTTGTCGGAAAAGTAATATTTTTAAATTAAATAAATGTATACGAGAATAGCAATAATCTTGACTTTTACGTTTTTTCGCAAAATTTTGATAGCTTTAGATAATTGAGAAGTCAAAGATGAGAAGTTATTAAAGCGCTTAATTTTATAAAAATAACATTAAAACCGGTGATTATGTATATCATTTAACTTATTATTTCTGCAATAGAAGTATATTTTTTGTTACTTGAAACTCACTAAAATTTTTTGTTATTAGTTTTTATTTCCTTCAAAGAATTTTTCGAATTCTATTATATTTTCTTAATGTATGGTATAAATCTACGTGAAAAACATAAATAAAACATTATTGATATTGCTTCAAAATTATTTTATAAATTACCAACACTCATATATGCTCCACAATTTTTAACTAAAGTCGTAAAAAAATGTTACACTTCTAACATGGAACTCTCATTTTTCAAAAGCTAATAAAAACAAATTTTATTAATCTCGAAATTTTTATTGTTATTATATCTTTTTAATGTTTGGATCTTCATCTGTTTTTAATCAAAACCAATAATTGAATCTAATAAAATTAGTCTTGCATTGATTCTTACTTAAAGTACAGTTAATTAATTTTCCTAAGTAAAATTTGATACCCAATAAGTTCACGACATCAATTAAGCATTAAACATACTATATAAACATTCTTGAAAAAAAGGAATGAAAATAGAAAGTAAATAAATATTTACATATTACAACAAAAGTCACGGAAAATTTTAGAAAATACATCATTTAGTAAATTTGTTTTAAAAAACTGTAAATCATTCATTTCAACTGCTTTGATAGTAACATAACATTACGATAATCCTTACTGTTTAAATAGGGTTGATGGGTCAATTACCCATATATAACGATTTAACATGAGGTTCGTGAACCTAATGTCCACTTTTGGATGGTTTCCAGGCGGCGTTCGGAGATTCTACCCTGAGATCGTCGACAAAGCGAGCAACTGGGCTACATCCTGCGCAATAAGGTAGGAATGTTCTCACCGGTTATTATGCACTAATATAACGCCCTCAGTACGGTAATTGTCTGCGATAGCACTTGGATTTGCGTTTCGCGCGAATTATATGCTTTATATCTCAGTGAGAAACCTGTTAACGTGGAGTGTTAACGTATAGTGTTTTGTTCGCAAGCATGAAAATTAAGCGATTGTTTTTGATAATTCGCAGCTTATTTTCTTCAAACCTTTTACTGATCATATCGCACAGTTCATCACTATGCTCCCAGACGATAACGTCAACAGTGTGGCTGATAAATAATAAA
This sequence comes from Acromyrmex echinatior, assembly GCF_024713525.1. Taxonomy (NCBI): domain Eukaryota; kingdom Metazoa; phylum Arthropoda; class Insecta; order Hymenoptera; family Formicidae; genus Acromyrmex; species Acromyrmex echinatior. The sequence goes on along the minus strand of NC_141855.1, from coordinate 4,824,072 downwards.
TAGGAGAATTCGTCCATCTCTAGGGAAATAATCGGATTATGCATAGATTATTATCGTAGCTATCGTCTCGTTTCTGTTGGATCAATGAATAATAAATAAAATATTTATTGTTTTGTGTGAATAGAGAGACGTGGTTCTTTTGTATAATATGATTAGTGATGTTGATTGATGATAGTGATTAGCTTAATAAATTAAGTCACGAAAGATATTCAGTAAAATACGTTATGCCTACTTCAAGTAGAAAAAAACATTCATTTATACTTTATTTGTATTTGGAACTGAATGTATAAATTGTTCGTATAAATGCAGTTGCAGTTCGTATAAACAAAGTTCTGTAATTTGAATACAGTATGAATGAGTTTGCAAACTACAAGAAACTACGTATTGTTCAATATGTAATGACGATAACAAACAACAAGATAAGCAAATTAATTATGTGGACAAATAAAATCCGTGCATTGCGGCATGACACGTTTTTTATCATTTACAAATCAAATATTCAACTTTATGCATTGTATTTGTTATTTAATTCGACGAGATGTTTAGCGTTCGATACGTCAAAATGGTATTACGTCGCAAAACGGAGCGGAAATGGAGGGAGCGGTAAAGAGAAAGCACCCCATAAATACGGGGAGGAAAAGAAGAAATATAACACAGAAATAAATATTCGCGTGACGAGATGCAAATCGATTTGGTGAAATATCGAGATATGTCCACACCTCATAATGCAAAAAAAAACTCTACTAAGAGAATTTGCATTCAAAAAAGATGTGTACATACGACAAGGTGTCGCTGGGTTTCTTTTCATCTATGAATTTCGATCAGCTTGGAGCATATAGTCACTTAAAAAAAATATCGGAGTAGACCTTAAATGATTGAAAATGTTATCAACTTTCAATTGAAATTACTTGTACATATAATTTAGTTTAAAATTAAAAAGCTATTAAGTTAAGGTAGCAGTAAACATGAAAAAGTAAAAATTACATACATTAGGAAACTCTTCGTGAATGAAGATCGATTCTCCCCGCTATAAAGAATGTATGGATGAAGGAAAATACCGTCACACGCGTCCTCTGTATACGTTCTTTTCCATATAAATTAAGGCTGCCCATTCGAGTCCACGTCAATCGGAACGAATCGCGCCGGTGGTGGACGACGTTTAAATTAACTTCAATCAATCCTTTCATCCGCCATGCCAGTTATTTATTGCCCGCGCTCCAGTGAATTCTCATTCGAGTTACGTTCTCGTAGGTATGATCGCCTACATGAATTCTAATTACACCTTTTTAGTTCGGCCTTTCGTATTTAGAGATTTGATATCTAGGTCAAGTGAGATTTCAAATGCAATTTATCGCTGCGGTAAAGTTTCTATTTGCGATTCCATCCGTTTATAATTGACTTTCGAGATTTTTCGAAGCAGTCAATTTAATACTTCGTTACTGCACAATGTAGTCTCTTTCCTTAACGTATGTATATGGTACATATCGATTCCTTATTTTATACATGACACAATTAAAAAGATTTTCGAATTATTATCATGAATAAGTTAGATAAAAATTACTTTATCAAAAATGAATTAATTTAATTCATATGAACTTATTTCATAAAAAAAAAACGTCAAAATCGTTACAATTCAAAAAAGAATAAGAATAATATTATTATAATTTTTTTAAGATTAAATTTGGGAAATTTGGGGGGAGGATTATTAATATCTCAGATTGATTGCGTAGAAAATCCGACAATCATATCGGCACGCGATTATAATTCTGAAATTAATTTAAATGAATATATATAATAGTTCAACATCTTAACATTCAGACCGTAATGACGCTATTTAAAGTAATGTATCAAAAAAGAATATTTTAAAAGTTGTGAAACAAAAATGATAAAAATGACATGATCATGATAAGTTAAGAATATTTTTGTTTGCCAATGTTATTTGATTAGTCAATAATTTTCTGTCGAGTTTTTAAAAAATAATGTTTTTCCTCTTTTGGTTTACTTAATTTTTTCAATTGTGTTTTTGAAGTAAGAGAGTGATATGTAAGTTTAATAACTTAATTAATCAAATTTTATGAGTAAAACATGATGAGTTTAGTTGAACTGTAAGCTTATTATTGTTTATTTTTGTAACTTATTTGAGATACTTCAATTTTTATTTAGATTATATAAAAATTGTTAATGTCATTTAATCGGAATTGGATTCTCGATTATTTTTGTTATTCTTGCATATAATGTTAATTAATATCATAATGAATTTATTATAAAGTAACAGGAATATTAATATAATACTTCTTAGATATCTCACAGTTGCTGCAAATGTCAGTGCGTATAAGCCGACGTTAAACAGCCACTTTACTTCCATTTTATGTTACTTCCTCTCCTCCCTCTCCGTATTTTCCTTTTGCGATGGCGAATGATTAATAACGGCACATTACGGGCTTGTAATTTATCAGAATAATACCGCCACACATACAAAAATAATCAATTTACACCAACGTGCCATTTAGCTTCTATTTTCTGGAAGTTAATTAAATTACGGTACCGAGTTAAAGCGTGCAGAAAGGGAGGAAGCTTTAAATTGTATGTTCGCACCGCTTTAATAGTCTTCAAATAAAATTTATTATATAACGTATTATTCGCTATTCGGATTGAGTCCAGCGAGCCTAATGCAACGTCGACTGCAACGCGATGCATCTCTTCTTGAGATCGCCCACGGGGAAGCTCGTGTAAAAGTCAGCGTTAAACAGAGCCCTTGCTTCCACCTGAGTGATTAATAACATCTTGGCGAGCGTTAAACGCTTGTGCTTCTTCAGATTAACAGAGGCAAAAATCGCCAAGTTTGAATGGGAACGCGTATGCTCGCGCCCTCCAAACTAAATAAATCACTTTGGGAAAGGCCTTCCTACGCGAACACTCTTTCGCTTCTTCCTCCCTCGTCGCCAATTTTTTTTCTTCTCGTGACTTGAGTTATAGCAAATAAAGGAGTAAAGACGGTGGGTCACGCGGGAATATCATGCGACGCCATAAAAATAGTACTTTCCCATGTTACATTGTGAACGAAATCAATGATCACTGATATTTCTTAATGTGAGTGACAGTTTGTAGATTATAAAAATTATAGCAATTTTTATATGTAGGTAAATGACACAGATAAAAAGGTATGAAAATGTCCAGTTCAATCATTCATCATTTATAGGTAAATTATGACTATTGTCATTAAAACTTATAAATATACATATATAATACATAACAATTTTTTATTTAAAATATTTTATATGATAAAATTTTATTTATATGTTAATTTTTTAAAGAGTATTTATAATATCAGATAATCATTTACATTAAACGTCTTTAAATTAAAATTAACATTTTATTTTTTACAGTGTTTACTTGAGACTTCTTGAAATCTTAATTAATAAATAAGACTTAATTAAAAATTGTATAGCTTTCTCGCGTTTCACAGACATTAAAAAACTTGAATATGATTAACTTTCTAGAAATGATGGTGGCTATTAGTGCAACGTAATTAGAAATCTTTTTGTAAAAAATGTCAAACAAGTTCAATTTTCTTTATGTTACATCTGCAAATATGAATTACTTTTATTAAAATATATAAGTATCAGTATTTATTTTTTTAAATGTCATTTTGATTTGAAATTAATTAGTGCTTTTTAATTAATATAAATTAAATGGGTCTTGCGGACGCAGCGTCAGTAATTGTCTTACAGATTTTGGCATCCGGTTAATGGAAGTATTTTTCTCATCGCATATATATGTATTCATACATGTATATGTATGACGTAAATACGAACGTAAAGTTTCAAGATTCGCAAAACTTTTACATGGCCCTTACCCGGTTTAATAGTACAATCCACATAGAAGGGCGAAGTAGTTGATGCATGCAATGCCGAACTCTTTTTCTTTTCTTCACGATGACAGTATTGTAAGGCATATAAACATGGTGAAGCGAATAATAAGAGAGATATCACCCGAGCGTGTAATTTGTGCGCGAGGATCGGGATAAGGTACTAACGCGAAGGAAAATGGTGCTATCGCGAATGAAATAATGAATAAAGAAGCGAGTGCGCGTTGAGTACGCAAAGTATCTGGCGGAAAAGAACATTCTTTCTCTGTAACGACATCTTTCCGAGATGCTTTATGTGCTTGGCGTATCATAAAGATAAAATCCACTTTCTTGTCTATCGCCTGGTATCGCTCAGGAAAACAAGACATTTCTTCGGTATATAATATGCTCTGTGTTTTTTATACCGCTGTTACGAACTTGATACTGTGCTGGTTTAGTCCGATCAATTTTATGCGATTATTTTGTCGATCGATGTTTCCAACGTCTCATATATTTCATTTTCATTTATATGGTAAATTTCGAAACAAAATTTTATTCTTTATGTCTGTGATCGTTATATCTGTAACCATTTATGTCTCGAATATACTCAAAATTATAACTCATTTCACATGCAAATAAAAGGGATTTTATTCTATAAAGTGTATATTTTCATATTAAATTGAACATTTATGTACATAATTATTTTTTATCGTTTATTATCTTATCGCTTATCATATTAATTTGGAAATATATAAATGTCGATTCAATACTTTTACGTTGTACGTGTGGATTTAAACGCTGAAAGGAAAAGCGAAAGAAGACGAATATACGTGGAAAAATTGCGGAAGTTGTTACTCTGTGTGATAAATAAAGTCGTACTTTCTCGTCGTTGCAAAGAATTGATCCCCCCGGCGTACTTGGTCGTCGTCGTAATGTCGAGTTCAGAGGGTATCGTGTAATCTTTGATGGTTTTAATAATTTTCACTCTTCTCATTCCGTGGTAATCGAGAGACCCGTCATACCGCTTTCTATCACCTTTTGCAAACTGGTTTGCAACTCGAATATGTTTGATGACAAAGAGAAACAATCGGTCTTTCGTTTTAAGTTACATTCTCATCACAAGCTTAGCATTAACAGTAACTGTCTTATTTTAGCTTCTATTATTCAAGTAATGCATAAAAGGAACTTTTAGCCACTGTTCGATAAAAGTATTTAATCGTATGTATTTATTTAAATATGTACGTACATTGTTGCATTTATTTATTGGTTATTTTAGTAATTATATTAATTATCGCTTTGGTTTCGTGTATGATGTAAGTACATTAGCAATTAAACGTCGACAATGTAATTATTAATATAATTTTAATTGCTATATATCTAGAAATTTTAATTCATTTAAAAAAAATAAAAGCTAGAATAGTTAGCTACTATGTTTTAAAAAAAATTAATATCTGTAACATCTAACTTTAAATCTAATTTCGAACAATAAAATTTCTGTTTGCTTTATTTGAGAAATGAAAATTAATTTATTATATTTCACCAGAAGTTTTTATATTTCAAGAGAGGAATAAAATTGTATGATTTTAATAAATCAAGACTATGAATCGTTACATTTTTCGCATCAATTTAATTTTATTTATTTATAAAAAAAAAAACAATTTTTGATTTAACACAATTTCATCTCTTGGGACGTAAAAATTTGGGAAACAATGATATAAAATGATAATCAAATTAATTAATTCGAACAAATATTTTTCCAGTCTTAAAAAAGGAAAGATACGTTTTCATTCTTTAAGGAAACATAAGTTTTAATGTGCTAATAATGATCAGCATCGAATTCAGAAATACAGGTATTACAAAAATGTAATATTCAGTATGCATATATTTTAAATATAAATAGTATTAAATATTTCTTCCCGGGATCAGAGATCAATTTAAAGTAGATTGACCTTTAGGACTGTTTGATTTGATTCCTACTAGATTTTCTATTGATTTTTGAAAGAAAATCAATATTTTATTAACATTGATAAAACATTGAATCTTTTTCGAAGATTAATAGAAAATGTATAATATAAGTCGATATTAAATCAAACGGTCCGAAAAATCAATGGATATCAATTTAATTTCTTATGAATCACAGGGTTGGCTGTAACGCGCGATGCTTCGTTTCTGTTTTTACAATGTACTCTGCGTGCCGTTACAGTAAACAAGGTCGTCGTGCCATTGATACGGTATACCTCGAACGAGTGAGAAGCGGTGCGTGCCGTTCCATACATTGCCACTGTCGTTCCTCAGAATGCGATCGTTCCTTGTGAATATTCGCTCAAATATTTGCGGTAGCCCGCGCGATTGATTGACCCGAACCAATACTAACATTTCATAACAGTCGACGGCGGTATAACATCATTATAACGAAATAATGTTGTGAAATTATTGAATTATGATGTTACAAAATTAATATTTCTTTTCTCATAGAAATAGAAATAAAAGCGATTGATGGGACTTTTAAATTGCATCGCGATATTAAAGATTGTCAATTATTTTGTTAATTCTGTTTAATAATTTTTGGATTTGGATATTAGTATTGCATGTACAATGATTATAATAATAATTCTGTAGTAATAATTATATAATTAATTAAAATCATAATAATTTTCTCATCTTAACAAACCGAAAATTATGGGCATATAAATCGATGAAAAATTTAAAATACAATGCCAGATTTAAGATAAATTAAATAATAAGGATAATTTAAGTAACAGAAAGCAGCAATGTATCAACCGTTTAATTAAATAATTAATTCGATATGCGAGGAAAAGAATTTTATAAAAAATATTTCGTGGTAACAATAAATTGGCCAGTATAACATTCTCAGTGCCTGTTCTTTTGCGGTGTATAACATGCTGTGTGTCGTGTTTGCAATCCTGTTGTCATTCGCACGGTAGGAATCGGACGAGCAGCATACAACGAGAGTTCCATATAATGTGTTACTTTTCAAAATTTGCATTACTAGACGAGTTCCATATAATGTATTACTTTTTAAAACGCGATCAAGTATCCAGAAAAAAAAAACGAAATCATTCCCCATGAATGATATGAGCAATCTGTCGCTAAATTCTACAATTAAAATACAAAAAGACTCGCGAATTTATTGAAGTTATTTCTCAAAATAGATATTTCATGTAATTTATTCATTTAAAATTAAAACTATAATACTCGATGAAAATTATAAATTTTTTATGACATTTATCAATAATAATACGTATTTTCTAAATTATATTTATTTAAATTTGAATCTGATCGGATTTGGATAAGATAAAATAGTCATTTTTTTAAACTTTTGATTATAACAAAACATTGTAAATGGACAGATTGTCGTCTTTTGAAAATTAGTGCGCATGCGAATGAAATTAACAGTATTTTCGTGAGTAAATATTGTATGAATGCCACGCAGTGACGAAGGAACAAGAGAGAAAGAAGAGGTTTGGTATCGAGCAACTGGGGAGCGACTAGATGAAGTATAAGTACTTTATTATTTATTATTTGCTAATTATGGAATTAATCATGTATTCTTATGTAATTACATAACGAATTTTGTGTCACGTCGTTACTTTTCAGTTTCCTTTCTATTAGTTTTTTGTAATTTTTCGCATTACTATTTTAAATACAAGAACCCCATACATTTCTAATACATACATTAATACTAAATTATTTTATTTATTACATTAAACATTTAATTATATACACTACATTATTTATAATAAATTAATATATACACTTGGAACCAAAAAATTGTGAGATTAATATGCGTTCACATACTGAAAAGATCTTAGCTTAATTCTTAATACATATAATTTTTACAGAATACAATATTTATTAAAGATAAAGATATATTCAATTACAAGAAATCATTGTTCATTGAACACTTCATTTTGATCAGCTTATATGTTGAAAAAAATGATTGTAAAGTAATTATAAAAATAACTATTAAATTAATTATTGGTTATAAAAAAGATGTAAGTTAAGTTACAAATGAAAAAACAAGAATAAATTTAATAATTATTACTAAAACAGGAATAAAGTTTACAATTATTGCAAAAAGTAATTAACTTTATAACCTCGTTATAAATAACGAATTACTTTTCTCAACTCTACTTCGTCCGTGACACGCTTTGGGGAATGTCTTTATGAGATACCAAATCTTCATTCAAGTATGGAATTTTTAGAATAGTGATTGAAATATCAGTAATCCATGTAATACATATAATAATTGACAGTTACTCTCACAGCATGAAGATAATTAAGCGAAAGAATTAATTAGCATCATGAAAAAGCGGCAACAATTAAACTTCTTACATAGTTTTTTTAAGAGTGAATGTTTTATAACTTATCCATTTATAATATTAAATGAAAATCGATATATTAAATAAAAATAGTTTTGTGTCAATTTAATTTGTCAATTTAATGAAATATAAAATGAAAGATAAAATTAGTTGAATAGGAAAAATATTATTAAATTTAAATGTAAAAATTAAATGGATCGTTATGTATAACTACTGATCTGAATGTGATCTACGACTTAACTTGATTGATTTACTTTTATTGTTTAAAACTTGAAAACACTCAGTAACGATGAAATTGTTTATTCGTGACTGAATTATTAATTGGATAAATTAACGACACAAAAATATTCTGGATGGTGAATAAAACTAAATTTTCTTAATATTTATCTCTGTGATAAATCAGACAAATATTTTTATAGCATGAATTTTTCGCAAGACATTTGAGAATTTTTTAATTACAAAAAACGGTCTCGCTGAGCGTCAGCCACGATGGTCTACTTGAGGAAACTTCGCAGAATGCATTAGCCTCGCTAGTGTCACTCATTTTCGCCACAGGCTCGCGCAATTAAAGAGAGCACCGGAAGTAGTTCCTATCTCGACGTCGACCTTGCGGCTTTATCGTTTTTTTCTCACGCCATTCGTCGGAATTTTCAAGTGAAAGTATAGCTGACATTGGCTCTCGTTAGTCGTGATCGTGGCCACTCACGTAAATCACCCTCGGAATTCCACATTTGCTCGTCGTAGCTCTGGTCCTGTGTTACCGCTTTCTGAACCTCCTTGCATTCGCGCTGCAAGAAGGTAAATGTTGGCGAGATTACGGTCCTCGCTAAATTTATTCTATTAATTAAGTTTACTCGCCTCTGCCGTCGCCTTGTTCCATCGTCGAGACGGTCAGTCCGATAGAAGATAATACGAGGAGAAACTGCTTCGTAATTCGTGAAGATTATAATCGCATGCGGAATCTACAATACGCATTTTCACAAGTTCTATTCGTCGACTGTACAGAAGTGCGCCAAGCTCTGAACTTAACCATTTCGTTTCTAGTATCGTAGACGGCTTTTGTCTTCGGTTAAAATACGGGAACGTGTCTCAAAATTATTCATTATATTCTTATCTTATGAATTCAATATAATTTATGAATTAAATAATTTTTAAAGATGATAAATCCTTAAATCTATGATAAATCATTTGAAATAATCCAATAATAAATCATTGATGATAAATCATTTGAAATAATCCAATTAATAAATTATTTTTAAATGATTTTCAAGTGAAACTAATTGTAAGACACGTTTTATTTGTATCATCTATTTCATATTTTTTTGATTATGATCTGATAAATGTGTCTAAAATTAGTTTCTTCATATATTTATATTCTTATAAATTGAGTATAATTTAGCATTTATGAATCAAATTATTCTCAAGCTTTGTTTTATATTTGGATATTTTATATTTAATTTAATTACAATTCGACAAATATATCTTACAATTAGTTCGTTTTATTATATTCTTATTTTATGAATTGAATATAATTTAGTTTTTATGAATTATATTAATTTAGCATTTATGAAATAAATCGTTTCGTTGTGTTTAACTTTAAATTTATTATCCATTTAATTTAATTAATTACCGGCAGAGATATGTGATTAGGAGGAACTTTTCGAAGAACCGTATTTAACTTTATAAGCGACTTAAAATATACAAGAATCTCTTTATCATTCTATCGTGGAGGACAATTTAAGTGATACAGTCGCAAGTTTCTTCGGAAGTCTGTATCAATTGCTGTGTTTTCCACTAGCGATAATCGGATGTTAACTACGCGCAAGAGGCAACATCGCAAGGAGGATGGGGTGCAAAGGGGTGAGGGGATACTCGGTGCCGGCGAAATTTTGGAAAATTTATGGTTGCGACCTCCGCGAATTTCGAGAAGGGGCGAGAGAAACATCTTAACGAGGGGTCGGGCTATCGGCAAGAGAACGGATGCGCGTTCCACTTCCGATGGGAATGGGACGGCGGAGCCGTCGCCGGGGAATTATTGTGCCCTTCGTGCGCATCCCCGCCGGGTCAACACGCGTCGAAACTTCGCCGGGTGATGTCGCGCACCTGCAACAACGATGGCATTCCCTTTAGTCGAAAAGCGGCCTCCACGCTTCGATACTTCGGGGTGGCGTGGTTCGCCAGAAAATCACATACGATGTTACATTAACGCGTACACGTACGTGAATACACATACATACTTGCTGGAGTATTCATGCGGTCGTATTGTGTTGGCAAGGAAAAGCGAAAGGGGTACCAGAGGCGATGAACTTAATCAAATTAGTAACGTTCTCATCATGTTCTGGAAGGAAAAGCGCGCCACATTGGTGTATAATACCGACAATCAGAAATTGTGATTCGAATTTCCGTTTTTCGATATCGAATTTATTAAGTAATTTTGTTTATTCTTCTCGACAGACAAAAGTTATGATTTTCCACGATGACTCTAAATTATATTGAATATAAAAGAGAAAACGTTCGAGATTTTTTTTACAGAAACGTACAAAATAAATCTAATATAGAATTATTTTATTAAATACTGTTTATGATCTTTCTATAATTACACCGCTCTAATATAAATTTTAATAGTTTTGCAATATACATTTTTAAACATAAATTTTATTACATTTATTTCATTATCTACGGATATATTGTAACGGAGTGCATTCTGTATAAATATCATATATATTATAATTGCATTTTATATTTATTTATTCGTATAATTATTATGTTTTCACATAATATATCATCTAATTTTTCCACGTGTATATATTTAATAACTTTTATTTTAATTAAAAACTGTAATTTGAAATTGAGTCGAAAATAAATCAATTAAAAGGAATAATCCTATTTTTTCGGTCAAAGCGGATCTTATATGTTGCTTAAACACTTCCAGTTTTTAATTTAATAATATTGATGTTAATAAACGTCTTAAGAACTGTAAATAATTTATATCAAAATATTTTTCTAAAATGCTTATTAGCATCTATATTATTGTGTTTATTTTAATATGTAACATTATTATTCTAGTTTTGAATTTATGATTGCGTTTCAAAACTGAAAAAGATTGGCACGCGATTTGCAGAATTGGATAGATATATAAGTTCATACCGAAATATTGTACTTAAGCATTAATTGTAAGATCTGCTTTGACCGTAATATGATTATTTATCTTAATTATTTTATAATTATTTTTTAACTACAGTAATGATTTTATTGCGTCATTTTTTAATTTTCTATTACGCTTTTCTTATATTATATAAAAATATTTTGTTTAAATCTCGCAATTTGTATGAATCCTATCGAATGGATGGAATAAATAAATAGGTAGAATATTCGTGACAGGGAAATGACTTTTTAAATCGGTCGTGTACGAAGGAACACTCGCACGCGTGAGATTACATACGAATTAATTACATCGGCTGTCGTAATGGCTGTTCTATTCGCGTCCTGCATCATTTCGCGCATGGTCTAATAATATATTTGTCATTATTCCGAACCAGTTGTCTGCGCGTCGTATATTTTAAATAATGCGTGCGACGTGCGATGCATCGTGCTGTGCAAAATTGCAATTGCAGTTTTCGCGCCTGGCCGTGCTGCTGGTCAATAAATTACAATTGTTCGTCGCACATAATTCTCTGTTGCATTAATAAATATCGTGCGCTCCATCGGGCGCCACGCTGTGCGAGCTGTTTGTCCATTATGTTGTCGGTTCTTTAAAACAACAAAAGAAAACGGGTTTGCGTGAAATACCTATGAATAATGGATTTCTGTCCGTCCGCTGTTTTTCCGAAAAAAAAAGTGTAACGAATATATGGAATGTAATAAGAGAATATTGAAAAAATGATCCCGATAAATTTAAACAATTCTTTTTCTTTTTCTTTTTCATAGAAATCTTTAGAAATCTATTTTGAAATAGACAATTTTCCAAAAATCACAAAAGTTCCAATCTGAAATACAAAAATAAAAAAAAGGTTTGTAAATTTGTATTCTTTTTCCCGAGAAAAAAAAACCGAGTTACATTTTTTAGAGGGCACATGATAGCATGAGTCTATTTTCGTTCTATTTTTCATCGGAATTCTGAGCTTCTACGCATCGACGCTCACCGCTGCCATTTCCGCGTCCGCTGATGACGTTTACACTTGCATTTCCGTTTTAGTGCCGCGTGGATCGGCGACTTCATACCAGCAGATGCAATAAATCTCTGTCAGGCCTCGTAACATCACAGCGTCCATCCAGGCGATACAGGGACGCACGTCGGATAACGATTTGTGCTACTTACTCAACAATTTACGTGCTGGTTAAACTAGGTTAGTTAGCAACAAAACAGCTCACATTCGAGCTACGCGCGGCTTCCCGAAAACTGATCCGACGAATACTGGTAAACTGCATGTTATCGGTGAAGCACCTTACCACTGACTTACTTTTTAGATCCATAGTATTGTGGTACTATTCCCGGAACTGAATTTAGTATACTTTCCAGATACATTGAATGCGCATTGAATGTGTTCCAGAACTGTCGCCATTTCTTTGAATTACAGATACCACAGAATAGATCTCGAGAAGTATATATCTATGTGTGGCGCTGTTTCTCTGGTAGTTGTTATAAGTAATTGAAAATAAAAGAATGATTGTAAATTACGGTGTACGATATAAATAACATTAAATAAAATGATATACTTTTTTTTTATAAAACGAAATACTTTGATTCTGAATAGGTCTATATCTTTAAATATATTTCTAATTACTTATATATTTCTAATTGCTTTCAAATGTATTTCTTTCTATAAAGAAATATATCACTCTCTTTCTATAAAGTCAAATTTGCTTAAAATTAGTATATATTAGTTGGGAAGGCTTCATCAGCTATTTGCTATCTTACCTCGCAATTTGCAGAAATCGGTTAGCTTCGACTCTGGCTTAACTTGATAACTATTAATGTAGACGAAACCTACATCTAACAGAAGGCTATGAAATTCCATATCAATACTGGAAAGATAATTCTCGTAAGATGTATAGTTTGTAAATAATGTTTATAATTTATGGATCTACGGCAAAATATAAGAAATTAAAAAAGAACAAGCAATAAATTAAATTAAGAAAAAGCAATTTTTTTAAGTATAATGCCACAACTGAATTTAGCGAGGATAAATTTCTCGACGAATTCATTTTTTCTCTTTTGCTTTCATAATCGAGTGCTTTCAGTGATATTTGTCTCACGATCTTTTAGCTAAAGGATATTTTTCGCATTTGAAATATTATGTAAGAATAGAACTTAATATATCGCAGCTTATATCTATCATTTTCTTTATCATAATGAGAAAAACAATGTACATAATAGTCGAAGATTCAATTATTTGCTGTGAATATTGTACCTACAATTAGAAATAGAAATAACTCATGTCTCTAGATATACGTGACATGCAGCTACAATGATTATTTAAACTGTAGTTTTTCACTGTTTATAAAAATACAGAAAGAAAAAAATTTGCTATGAATACCAATCTTTTGCCATGAATACCATCTTTTGCAAAATTCTATTTACAAATATAAGGATTGTAAAATTATTTGCAGTAACTTATTTTTGTTATACTTCCTACAAAAATATTTGTCAAATATGCAAATTTGTTTACTATAAACAGCAAATTTGACAATTAAATTTAGTAATCCTTTTTGTGTTTATAGCAAATTTTTTCTCTGTGTAAAGTCCTTACATTTCTAATTAACCTTTTAGAAATATCATCATCTTGAAAAAAAAAATTATTTTATAATTTTTATAATTTTTTAATTTTTAAATGAACGTTACAAATATGCAACATTTACCCCTGCATGATTAATTGCAGCCAGAAGGAAATTTATCACTTAATAACGATTTTTTATTAATATCGATAATTTTATAATGAAAAGATCAGTTTTGAAAAAATCTGTTAAAAAATTGATAAGCAAAATCGCAAAACATTTTCTTTATATACGGAATACAAGACGTATCTATTGTATTTTATCGAAAAGCTTGAAGGGAAGTCACGGCATGCGGTTATTAAGGAGGAGCCGGACACAGGCTAGAACGCTCGTTCATCTCCGACGGACTCGTTAACATTATCTTCGGGGTTGTAATGCGGTGCGTGCGGTAGCCCATCTCTCGAATCCCAGAGATTGCCCTAACGAATTTCCTGCCCGCGGGAAGTACGATCGTAAATCACTCGTTACCACGAATCGCTCGTCGTAATACCCCCGGATCTAGCGCGCGTTTTTAATGAGAGGACTTGAGAGTGCATGTTTTCCATGTCGATGAAAACGCGATGGTGATAACAACGAGTGATAACAATGCTGGCGATAACGGTATGGCATCTTGAGACTCGCGAAGTCGTATTGCGCATTTTTTATCAGCGATAATGAAGAATTAATATTTTGATGCTCTTCGGTAATCGAAATAATATTAATTGTATGTAACTTTCTCAATTCATATATCATTTTATAGTCATATTGGCATACTGAAATTGGATTACTTTGTCTTCAGTACTTTAATTAAAATAAAATTAAGAAGTTGAATTTAATATTTGGAATACCGACATGATTTCGTATGATCTTACTTAAACAAATAGAAATTTTTCGAATTTGTAATAATTTACACCATAACTCTTTTTCAAGAGTCATGTTTAGAAGATTTTCAGAAATAGATAAAATCTTTTAGGTCACGTAATATTTATTTTATTTGTGTAAAATAAAATAAAATATGATTTTATGTTTTTGGCTGAAAAGCGGGACTGCAAAAAATTCACAGAGAGCAGTATGCAGCCCGATGAATTGCAGCTTAAACATCACTGTGATCTACATAATTTGTTCTTATGTTAATGAGATGCACATAATAATAATATAATATATTTATATTTGTAATATACATTATACCTGTGTATCTGTGAGATTAAATAACCGACTTATAGATACGTGTGTATGTATTTTCTATTTTTGTATTTTCTTCTACTTACATTACGTAATCCTTGTATTCTCGTGACACGCGATAAAATGGCTCGCCTGACTCATCACACGTTTTGCGAAAATGCATTCATATGTTGACTTGGGTGATTGTGCAATGTTCATTAGTGGAATCGGCTCGTAATAGCAAAATGACTTGACATTTAACAAGGAATGATGAAAAGATAACCGATCGCATGAAAGTGCTGGTCGACTCTGTTTTCTCCACAATGCTTTCTCTTTTTCTTTAGGTATATCTTTCTCTCGTTTCCTTTGCATAGAACCGATAGAAACAACATGACTAATCTTTCAATTGCCAGAGTTTCGACCCTGTCGCTTCCGCATCGACGCGATGTTATTGGAGAAGATTAATGCCCGGCGCTTTAGATAATTGATTAATTAAGACTAAAGTGCCGCCCAAGGATTGATTAATTTAAGATTGAAAATGATTTTTTAATATATAAATTAAATATATTATTACGAGTACATTGTGCTGCGTGTATTGATATAAAAAACACAAAAATTAAGAAAAATTAATAATGACAAACGTTTCTGTACTTACAAACTTGTGTTAAAATTCATGTTAATCCTCTGGAGAGAGAGAGGGGGGGGGGAGAGCTGACACAAAAATCTATATCACAATTACTATTCACTGAAAAAAATAGTCAATTTTAATAAATATTTAGTTCAAAAACTACTGCTAATTAAACATTTTTGCTTACAGTAAATAAATATTTATTCAGTAAAAGAAAATGATTGTTAAATCACAAATTAACATTTCTTGTATCAAATAAATATATCTTTATATTTAATAAATATTTAGTCGGCATTATTCAACTAAATATTTATTAAAATTAACTATATTTTTTTTTCAGTGTGTTGTAAGATCCATTTAATCTGTGTTAATTAAAAGGCTAACTAATTTATTTCAGGGAACCAAATAATAATTTGTGTAAAAAAAGATGAATGTTGAATATATTTTAATAAGAATAATTCAATTGTAGATTTAACATAAAAAATTGTTTTACATTTTTAACAAAGAAATTTAATTTAATGGATCCCCAATAAATCCCTCGCCAGCACCGGAAGGATATAATTAAGTGGGTCCAAATAATATAAATAGTTAACGTCAGAAAGATTAATATTATTAAATGCATATAAAAACATTATTTTAACTAATATTATACGCGAAGTACTTTATTAATAATAAACAAACTGGAATATTTTTATTCATAAATTCTGTAATTTCAAAATATTTTTTTAAAGTTACCAGAATTATCTCGATTTCTTTTTTTGCAAGGAATACGTTACATTTTTCTAGCATCGTGTCCCTTATTATAGAGTGTATTGAGATATTGAAAATTTTTATGAATCAATATAGTGTCTATCGCTCTAGTACCTTGCATTGGATGTCATGGATGGACGTACATCCAGAGTACCATATATTTTCTGAAACGAATGACCACGTTCACGAAGACTATCTTCCTCTAGACACAAGTTCGCTTGATCTTTTTCTCCCTTCTACTCCTTTCGACTGCGTCTATAAATAAAGGGTGGCGAGGTAAGTGCGGAGCCGGCAGGTTGTCGTCGGAGTCATTAAGGGTAGTGCTTCGGTTTCCCTTGGAAGCACAGGTTTCCAAGTGCGTCGTGTCGACGAAATGTGCTTGTATGTATGTAGATGTATATACGTATACATACGCAACACGCGCTTAAGATGCCTCAGCAAAATGAGAGGTCGAGAACTGACTTGCAATGGCGTCGAATTATCAGCTCATTTCTCACGTGAAACGTTTGTTTTTGCATGCAAGTATAGTTTGTCGCAAATTGTGTATATATATATATATATATATATTTCAAAGAAAACATGTTTCTTTGCAATTAACATTAAAAAGTGCCAAAGTTTTATTGCAAAATTTAGCTCATTTAAAAACAATTATGAAAGATTATAAGAATTATGCACACATATATTTATACTCCAGGCTAATACTTTATTAGGATATTTTTAGGATTATTCAAATATACAAATTATTACATAACAATGTATTTTTTAAATAAGTTTTTATTATTATTAAAAAAATGTATTATTATGATTATTTAAACCAATCATGGGATTACAGTGAAACAAAAACTTGTGCCCGGATTACATTAATTGCATTCTTGTAAATAACATTAATAATAACATAGTGTTTCAGAAATATATAAATATAATGTGTAAGATGTAATGTAAAAATAATATGTCTGCGTAGTATCATTCAGTATATAATTTGCTTAATTATGCAATAGATAATTTTACAGACTAATAAGTCATTATTAATATTTCTTCCTTATTTAATAGTTGCTTTTATATATATTTTTATAAATACTGTATTACATTTTTTAGAAACTTATACAAATAATTTCATATTTTAAAACATGGATGGGCTTCTGTGTTTTAATACAATCTAGATATGCCAAGTTTCTGTTTTACTATGATTCTGTTAGTCATTTTAATCACTTCAAGCTCATTTCATGCGACTTAAAATTTGCATGAAAAGACAATAAATGCATTAAACTTTAGCTGCATCAATGCATTAAATCGTTATTACATATGCATTAAATGTCTGTTGCATATTATTGAGTTATTATTGGTGGATAATTGCACTAATGACGTATTTATTTTTGAGTAATGACAAATAATTTTTTAATAAGTTTTTCTAGAGCTTTTGAAGTTTTTTTTTTTAATTTTAAATGATACATTTGATTATTTTTATTGATTTTATACTCATTTTTGAATTCACTTAATTTTTAAATAAATGTAAGTTTTTTTTAAGTATTTATTGCATGTATTTATGTACTATTACATATCTACGCATACATATAGAATTCTTTAGATAAGCTGATTCAAATTTTTTAC
This sequence comes from Acromyrmex echinatior, assembly GCF_024713525.1. Taxonomy (NCBI): domain Eukaryota; kingdom Metazoa; phylum Arthropoda; class Insecta; order Hymenoptera; family Formicidae; genus Acromyrmex; species Acromyrmex echinatior. The sequence goes on along the minus strand of NC_141855.1, from coordinate 4,805,981 downwards.
GATTTACATTTATATTCAAGATTAAATAAAATTTACGGACGTAGTTAAAATTAAAAGATTCTTTAAAATAACTTTTTTCGTTAAATATATTTTGATCAAAAGACGAAAGGAAGAGAAACGAGACTTGACGAGCTTTAATTCCAAGTTTTATAAGACTGAATTAGACAAAAAGTTAGAATGTTGTTTCTTGTTTCGTATGACGCGCTATGTATTCTCCTTTCCCAAGGGATGAATTTTACGACGTGGTCGAAAGAAATGGGGTACATTCCCCATTATCACGGTTAAATAATGCCAACTTGCCCTCTCGGCGCTTCTTGTGGAGTTTTAAACGCGCCATTAAATGAAATATTTCAACGCTGTGAATCATTGATGTTGCCATTGTAATCATCGCTGTGCACTTCCAGTGATTACTTCGTTTGTTAGATTATATTTTAAAAAAAGTAACTATAAGATCATAACTTCTCGACGATCATTCCTTAAAGAGATTATAGCATACTTTTTATAATTTTATAAACTATACTTTACGTTTCCTGTGTAAAATTGAAAATCTCGAATGACTTTAATATATCTATGAATAATCACACCTTTTACTGTTTGTGCTCTTTTCATAAACGATTCGTCTCTTTGGCAAGACCTACGTAGCAAAAGTGAAAAAGGCCGTCTGAAGTCTGGCACTGTTTTGCGCGAAAACGTCGACGAAGATACTCGTGTAATTTTCGCCGCGCTTTCACGGTTGCAGCCGTGATTTTCTAATATTCGGCTGCCTCATAATGAAGACCGGGTCGTTTGTGGAATGTGTACAATACTATGAAGAGTACAAAAGATCACACGATGCAATATGCGACACGTATCTCGAATTACTGCTGTTTCTCTTATCAGTCTCATCGCATTTGCATAGCCTGATGCGAAAGACCTTTTATAAATTTGAAATTAATAAAGTCGAAATTATTAAAGTTGATTAAAGCGTCGAGAGATTAATTAAAATTGTGTTTTACACATCTTTTTGCTGTGTGCCAGTTTATGGAAAAGCATATTCGAAACTGTTGATGTAAATATATTGTATTGTACTGGAAATATTAAAAATAAAAAATTGTAAATAATCTCTCTCTCTCTTTCTCTCTTATATTTTTATATAAATTTTTTTAATTCAATTGCACAATATTTATATTACGAAAACTTTTGAGTTAACTATAATAATACATACATATATATATATATATATATATATATATATATATATATAATTATATGTGTATGTAGTTTTATTTTTGTCTCTTTGAGAATTGATACAATTATATCGATTTGCAACATGAATAGAACTCTCTCAGGATTGTGAAAAGTGACATAATCATAATTTGTTATTCTTTACAAGAGTAATATTAGTAAACGAGGTCTTCTTCTCTTCTTCATCTATCTAACTTGGAGACATGGCAATCCAATTTTGTGCAATTCATCACTGTGATCTTTTTATCATTAGCGGACCGTACTCTTACGGCTCATACTGCGAGAATTACATAATTTTGTACAAGTCCCATGCCGCGCAAATGGAGTCTCGATGCGACAACCGTAATTCGAGCAAGAGCTTATGCCACCGTGAGAATACTAGATAATGAGCAAACAAAGGGTTGAAACTTGTTCTCGCAGAGTTCAAATAAAAAGAAAAATTCAACGAAAATTCTTTAGCATCGATGTACTTGGTCTTATGTAGTCCGACATAATCAAATTAATTTTAATTCACATCGATAAATTATTTTATCATTGACGATTAGTTTCTAGATGAACGCGAAACAAAGATTGATTTTTTTCAATACCAACATCCCAGAAAATTTTTAGAAAATAAATATATTTTAAATTTCCAAACACTTTTTTTAATTTTTAGAATATAAATTCTTTAAATTATGAAATTAGATATTGTAATAAAATATTGATGAATTACGTAAAGAATGCAAATATATTTATTACGAAATGTAATAATATTTATCTAAAAAGGGAAAGCTTTAGATATATTTAAAAAATTATCTTTCTATATTATAAGACGTTAATGATGTATCAGGTTTCTGCAAAAAATGACTAGAATTGGAAACTTACATTTTCCAACTATTATTTATATTTAATACAGTTTTAAAAAATTTTAAATAAAAATTTTCTGATTTTATCTTTTTTTTTTTAAGTACTTGTCTATTTATTATTGAAATGATTCAAGTTTTAAATCTCCGTCAAACTTTTTGTATTACTTTCAAATATAATATTAAAAAATCTATATTTTTTTTCGTAATTTTTTCATTTTATTAGAAAATACGTGTAATTTATTCTTTTAACGTTATAGATTAGCAAGTTACAATAAACGATGTTACAATGATTTTTGCGCAAAATTATTTTGTAATTAAAAAAAAACATAAGTCTTTTTACAGCGCCGGCTGGTTATCGCATGTATCTGCTAACTAAAGAGATTATTACAACGTCGCGCGTATGTTCGTCCAGGGACATTAGATTAGCGGCAATCATTTACAACTCCTCTTACGACATTCAAACCGGTAGAAGCGCGTGTCACAAGGCGCGCGAGAAAGGGTTCGCCTAATCACTTTTTAACTATATTAGCACTGGTAGCCACCCTTGTCTGACGCGCTGCACCCTCGTCGCATCAAAAATAGATTACACCGCGCGTTCGCGTCCCGATGTATTCTCTCCGGCTATGGCGCGGCATGCGTCTCCGCATTACCGGTATATTACGCCGGTAATATATAAACGAGCACGACGGCGAAGGAAGTGCAACCGCATTAAAAATGAAAGTTTTTTTTCGCGACGGGAAAAGAAAACCACCGAAGGAAAAGTCGCGAGCTGTCGTCCGCGTGTTGGTCCGACAAAACGCGGACTTATTTATTCAGTTCTCAAAATTTGTATACCGAGTTTCTGGCGGAGCGAGTGGCTAGAATGACGTACAATTCTGTAATGAGACATTGTACACGATTTGCGAGCTTGGTAAAGTATAATAAGCTTTTTGAATAATTTTTTAATGTATTAATATGATCATTTTGATGAATTTCTTTATCAGTCTTTATTTATTTGTAAATCATCAAAGAGAACAATGAAAATTAATATA